>NW_020884890.1:715507-813390 GCF_003945725.1 Corapipo altera | reverse complement strand
GAAAAGAAATGTCAACTGAGCAAAACCAAGTACAGAATTACTGAGAACAGAAGTGAGTATACACATCTGAGAGGTTTTCATCTTTTTTTGTCGTTGCCTAGAGTTAACTTGTTTTACTCCTGAATCATGAGATCACTTTTAGCATAAGCAGGTGGAGAAAATGGTTAATAATTTGAATGTGTTGTACAAATTGAAACATTTTCATGACTGATAATGCATTTGAATGGATCTTTGATCTGACAGTTCCCCGAAAGTAAAGTGTGATCTACAATGAAAAAATACTTCTTAAAAAAACCAAAACAAAACATACAAGGAACAGAAAATAAAATAGGTACAAAATGAACACTTGGGTAAATATTTGAAACATCATGTGCCTGCAAACCTTTGGTTATTTTTATTCTTTAGAGATCTACTTGGCTTATCAGCAGATGCAACACTGTGTTTAGCCACTTCAGTTTTCATATTGAGAAACAGCTGCTGCTCATATGAAGTACTGGAGGAGAAATAATTGGTTCTGTGCCAACTGCAATATTTGTTTCAGAGTATACTTCGCAAAGGTGTGTCATTAGCACAGTAGTTAAAGGAAACCCTGAGAGACAGGTGGCAGGGAATTAGGCCCATATAATGTAAAAACCCAGCAAAACAAAACAAAACCACCACCACAACAACAAAACATCCAAAAACCCAATGTCCTCAATATACATGTATTTGCCTTCTTTGATGTTTTCAGAAGCATGGTACATTACACAAAGTTAGTAAATACCTGGCATTTTCTGAGAACAAACCACTGTTCTCTGATGTGTATTATGCTATTTGAAACTTTTAAATTGGCAAACTGGCTAACTGCATCTTTAATGAAACCAAAAGAGAAAAGTTATCATTATCTTTCTTTCCATTTTAATTTTCCTGGCTTTTTTTTTCATATTTAAAATGTATTTTTATGCAAACATTTCTATTTTATTTATCCATAGCTTGGCAAGTCTTGTCCATATTAGTAATACATCATCCCTCCTTAGGGCAAAATCTGTTTTTGCGGTTATAATAATTCCCTGGTGTGTACAACTTGGACTTTGTGGTTGTGTTTTATGGCATAATATCTCAAAAAGCACAAATGTGGAACCCAACTCAAAAATAAAAGCAAGAATCAAATTCTGTTTTCTTTTACATCCAGACACCCCGAGAAAGCCAATAGAATGAATTATGTGAGTAAAAGAAAATTTTATCAGTAGCAAATTGTTTTAGGGTGGCATTCTGACCTCACTGGATTACAGCTGGTCCCTCCTTGGATACAGCTAACACTGATGGATCACCTAATTTGGTTGACAGAGGCTAATGTATTTTGTTAAGTTCCACAGCTGATCCCTGTAGCTAGCACACTACTGGTTGCCTGTAATAAAGTGACCTTACATTATATATACATGACGTTACGTACATGCGGCTAAATGCCACTCCTAGGGTCTGCACAGTACAGTGGAAGCAAAACAACAGTGCTGAGGCAACCTAAAGGTCCCTCAGCTATGATTTGCTTCCTCAGGTGCTAGCAGCAGATGCCCAGGAAGAGTATTAGAATACAACCAGCATGTAAAGATACTTCTCACAGATAATCTCTCAGCTTCTAGTGATTCTTGAGCTAGGTTATTTGTATTCAATAGCACTTTGTGTTTTTTCCATAATTTTGTCATTTAATCCTATTATATTTTTAAGATGCACTGCCTGCTCTGAGAAGAATTTCCTTCCTTTATGGTTATACTATAAAAATTTGAAGGTACTCTGAGAATGATTTTGTGTAAGTGCTTTATTTATGTCCTGTTTAGGTCTATCAGATGTCCACATGTGTGTATAGAGCTGTAGCTGTCTATCAAAGTTCCTGTCAGTATTTTGTTACAGAAAGGCTGTCAGTACTTCCTTACAGAAGAAACAGTGTGGCTGTCAATCTGTCAGTAACAGTTATTACTAAAGGATGACACTGGATAAACCTTGAGAATATTTGGAAAAGTATGATATGGATATTTTCAACTAATTCCTTTAATACTTGTCTCATATATCCTTAATGGAATAAATTACTGCAGTTAACATCATAAGAATGAGAAACAGCAAAGATATACTACATACTTTAAACAGTGATCTGTGATATATGAAAACACAATGTTTTTAAATAATGTTTTCTTAAGAAATGAAAAAACTGCCATTTGCAGCATTTGCTATACTAGCCTTTAGTTTTAAAAAGATTTTCTTATTCTAGAAAATAAAGGAATGGAAGACCATCATAACTGGCATATGCATGAGATAAAAGGTGGAAATTTGACTTACAGAGAATTTCAGAGAAAACTCTTAACTTTGGTTAAACTAGACTACTTTGTAGTAGGCTTTTCCCATATGTTAACAAGAAAGCATGGCTAGAGAGGAAGAGCAGTTGGGGGTCCATTGAACCTTGACTATTTAATGCTGGTACAATATAAGACACATATCATTACAGTTTAGCACATCCTCTAATCCATCATTATTGCTAGAGAACTGCTTTGAATTATACCTGGAAACACATAATATGGTCATCTATCATCAGATAAAAAGAACTTGATATAGTAACTGCTTCAAAGTCCTTTTCATACATCTAACAGCTGCCAAACTAGACTGAAATGAATGATCTGAGGGATTGTAGGAGTTTCTGGGGAATTTAGGCTTTGTACAATGAGGCAGAAACGTATTCCAAGTCTGAAAACATTAATGTTACTTAGTATTTTCTTATCTCAATATATTTGATAGTTCTGACTTTTTTTGCTACATATCCCTGATCAGCTCGTGGTGAGCATTTGATGCTTGCTATTTTAAAACCAAACTATGTAACACTACAAATTGCATTTTATACCCTCGTTGTGTAACTTTGATGTAGAATGTAGATATTTATACCCAAAAACCACCTAGAAATCTTGCAGTTCAGAGCTTCCCAGCTTCACTTGGTACATTCCTAGTCACTTGGTTTCCTACAGGGTCAAAATCATGCACCTGCGCATGCTTAAAAGTATGGTGGGATGAAGAGCTAGTTATTCATCTCATCTTTAACCTCTTGTGTGACCTAGTTGAAAAGTGATGAGAAAAGGGCTTAATAGATCCAGAAACCTGACATAAAATCTAAAATATTGAAAAACTAACCAACAGGAATAAAAAAACCTTCAGAATATTTTAGAAAGTGTTTTGTAACTTCAAATGAATACAGGGCTCTAAACAATTGTCCCAGAGCGCACTAATCATAGCCAATATGTTTTAAAGCTTTGAAATATTGTTAACCTATTCTTTTTAAAAGATTTCTTTTTACTTGTCTGTTCCTAAGATTGCTTATATCTTCCATGTGGTCACACCTCCTCCTTTCTCTACTGAGCAGTTTTTGGTTTGTGAGCATTTTGTGCTTATTGATTTATTGCTTCCTATTCCTTAATTAGCCACACCGGCCTTCCAAACCCTTGTTGAGATCAATTTCAATTAAAGATGGGCTCGTGGCATAGAATTCTGGTCAGGATCTTGAGTAGGCAAATTTTAGAGCTTCGGGACTTGCTTAACTCTAACCGTATGCACTGAAGCCTGTCTTTCCTTTAAATCTTGATCTAAAAATTTGACATTAAATGAATGTGCCTTATACTGTGGTTATGCATCAGAAATCCCAGAATGAGTGATTTATTAAATCATAACTATGAAAGTACTAATTTCACTTGCTACTTTTTTTCAGGGTTGAGAGATTACAGAATGCAGCACTCTGGAGTTTGTTCCTCAAATTCAATATTTCTATTTCTGTAGCCTTATTCCCAGTAACAGACCAATACTTAAAAAACCCAGATTGCTGAAAGCCAAGAAAATATTCCTTTGTTTGAGCATCTTAGTAGATTATCTTCCTCATTCCTGATGTAGGACTAGTTCTACTTCTTTCCTGTTTGATTTGGGTTTTATGGCTTTTGGATGAACATTTTATGGTTTCACTGCAGTTTGAAAGATGTAGCTCAGCTGTCTTCACTACATTCTATTTTCTCCTTCGTTCTTTTAGGCTTTTATTTGTTTCCTATATTCTGTATGAAATCGCTTTTCTTTTGTGGAGGCATGGAGTCTCAACGTGTTTTCTTCTTGATGTGAGCTGCAAGCACCACAAAGTTTTATATTCAGCTTAAAAGACATTCCCTATGTCATGTTACAGCTAAGCCTCTAAGCAATGACTCCAGCTGACTTCAGTGAGTCTTCTAACACCAAAAAATATATTTTTTTCCTAATAATGTCATTTTACAGATCCTGTATAAAGCAAAGTAAATTACCAGCTTAGAGGCACAAGTAATAGTATCTCCAACTTCTATGAAGAGGTGAAGAGGCAAGGGACAGAAACCTGTGACTGATGGTAGGAAAAGAAAGAATGGAACTTAAAGCACTTTAGAAGTTCTTAAAGGTTCCTAACATAGACTTAAACTACATGTTCCTCCTTGAAAAAAAAAAAGCTTTAGTTTTATCCTTCTGTTTATTTATTTTCTATTGATATGAATTATCTTGTGATGACTCGGTTTAAGTTTAGTGTCTATCATCACATCATTACTGAAGCTCTGAGTACTTTCTAAGAACTGAGAGAGGATTCCATCCCCTCTCAACTTCTCACGTGCCCCCTTGCACTTTCTCACTGCTGGAGTGGTGTGAGGGACAGAAAAGGTCTTGATGTTGTGTAAGTGTTGCTCATCAGTAACAAAACATTCCTGTGTTATCAACACTGTTTTCAACAGAAATCCAAAGTGTAGCCCCATACCAGATGTGAAGAAAACTAACTCTATGCCAACCAAAGCCAGCATGGATGTGCTTCTGAAATTTGTCTCCCCTTGGGGTCAATTACCCCCCTGGAGATGCAGGTTTAGGTGAAACAGAAATTTACAATTTCTCCTGGTTCCAGGTGCCTTTAAGTAAAGAAAAAAAAATCATTATTTGAAAAGGTGGTAAGAGTAGAACCAACCTTATTAAATATGGACCATTATTCAAACTGGAATGAGAGGCTTCTCCTTTGCTTCCTCCATCTGAAGAATATTGCTTTCTCCCTGTAGCCCCACAGGACAGCAGCATCAACAGGGTTTGTCTCCTTGTCTGTCAAGCTTATTAGCCCACTGATTGTGTTTCTGTCCTAGGACTTAAGAAATACTGATGGAAACATTTTCAGACAGAGGGAAGCCTACAGTTTTGGCAGTGAGGATCAAAATTAAAAATAATCTCAATAATATAAAGAATTAACCCAAAATAAATAGAATGTTATTCAGTGAGGAATCTATTTCTATTTTTAGAAAAGAAATAGTAAACAGCACACTAGGTAGCCTCAGATCTTGAAAAAAGGGCCTGGAATTTATGAGCAAAAAATAAACAAATGTCCCACCCTTACTGTGAGAAAAGGCAAAATTTTAGCCTAGTATTACAAACAAAAGCAACATGAAAAATCATTGACCTGTTCCCTTCATTACTGGCAAGATCCCAGCTGGAGAGATGCACTCAGTTCTTGAGCATCATAGTTTAAAGAAATTATGGATTTGGGAAGAGCCAAAGAACTGCAAAACAATTAAAAGGGCTAGCACATGTGACCTCCAAAGAAAGATTTTAAAAGTTATTCTGGCTGAAGAAAAGTAGATTAGAGAAGACTTTATAAGAGCATTCAACTACACAAAAAGCTCCTGCAAAGAAAGGAAGAGAAACATCTGTTTTTCTACTCTTTCATACTCAGGATAGAACAAGGAACAATGACTTTAAGCTATAGCAAGGAAGATTCAGATACTAGGGAAAATGCTCTAACATGTAAGGCTACAGAAGCACTGGAATAAATATTTTAATAGATATAAAATCTCCACCTCAGAATGCTTACAAAAAAAGATGAGCAATCCTACCAGAGAAGGGCAAGAGAGTAAATGATCATGTATAGTATTGGACCAGGCAACCTTTGAAAATCCCTTACAGTCCTGTTTTATACTCTTCTCTGTACACAAAATTTTATCAATTAGAAGTATATAATTAAAACGTGAAAAAAGAAGCAACTCAAAACTTACTTCAAGGAAGGACAGCATTTATTTGTGCTCCCACTTACAAATCCACATTACACTTGGGATCACAGTCCATATAAACACTATCCTGGGAGACTTAGTTTAATTTGACTGAACAAAAATCAATTCCCCCTCATCCAGTAATATAATCAAAAATATGAGGGAAAGAAAATAAGTGCAGTGTAGTATTTAAAATGCATGTGATGGCTGTGTTTGATCAAAATACTGATCCCAAAATATCGAACAATTGGTACACTCAGTATTCTTGGACTGTTGTGGAACAACTGTTTCTTTCAAAGATATGACTGGTTAAATACTTTCTGTCAAAACTTTTTCTCCAAATTAATTAAGAATTAGAACTGCATTTCCTAATCTTATGAGAATTCTACATTCACAAGAAATATAAAGTGTCTTTATTTTGTTGCAATCATTAGCATTTAAAACACTTTGTCCACATGAGTCAGGGGAATTGTAATGCTGCTGCCTACATCCTCACAAAAAAATATCCTGGGAAGGCATTTTCTTGGTCCACAGAGAAGACTGAAGATTTTTGGTCTGTCTACATTGCATCTAGGGAATCCGTAAGACTCAAATTCAAGAAGGAAAATGGGTACTGACGATCTAACATTCACACTATTAAATGTTTTAGAGGGCTTTTCACAGGAATAGGAAATTCTATTCATAGGAATAGAATGGTTTAGTCTCTGTGACTGAATGTTCACTAGTACTTGGAGCATATGATGACCATCCCTTCCAGTGCAATTTCAGTCAAAATAAATTGTTTGTGTATGCATGATGTGAATCAAAGCACAGTCAACAAGGAAGCTTCAGAGATTTTTTTGCAAGGTGTTTTCTCAATATGAGTGAAATCACTAATGTAGATTCATCCTTCATCTACTGAGGAACCACAGCCTAGACACTTTGAAGAGCTGTCAAACAGCTTCATGATAAAGGGCATGGTTTCCATGTATTAGATGAGCTGAAGCAGTAGGCTACATCATTATGCTCCTCTGCTCTGTGATACACTATGACATGAATTATTTTGCCTCAGTGGCCCAACTTACTGGAGGAGAGCAAACTCCTTCTCTAAGACAATAATCTGGCAAAAAGAAGCTCAGTTATAATGTTTCATTCTAAAGAGGGCAAAAGTTCCTGACTCCTTGTTGAGTAAAAGCAATTCTTCAGTACCGGTTTAAGAGAAAATGTCAGGAAATTTATTATTGGAGAAGCTGAATAATGTGAACATGTGTTAAGGAATATTCTTTAATTGCAAGCCATACAGGACTCCGCAGTGGATATAAGCTTTTATTCACATTTTTCTAGATGGATCCTCCTGGAAAGATGGCACTGAGTGTCCGATATTGAAAAAAACTAGCAGCATGCCCCAAGCCAAAAAAAACTAGGCACTTATATAGCCAAAGTGACAGAGGCTCCTGGTAAATTCAAGCATTGTTCAGTTTGGGTACTTGAAGCAGCGTTTTGGACTTTAATTTTGACTGTAGGTCAAATTTAATTTTGACACAGGTACTTAAATGTTGATTCTGAAAAAAAAGACTGTATTTTAAATGTATAACACTTATCCCCTGTGAGAATGAAGGACTAGTAAGAAAAATGAAATATTAATTTGTAACAAGCACTTTTCTTTTCTTGATATTAGAACTTTTATTGCCAAATATAGCAGGGAGGTACAATTGATTTTTTCACCAATATTTCCTAACAGCAAGAGACGTAGTCAAGCGTAACTTCTGCAGCTCAACCATCAGTTTTCCTTAATCTGTGATTTAATCCGAGAAATATCAGCAGAGGTGTGAATTATTTAAAGGCTCCAAGCCTATCTGAAAGCAAGTACTGCAGAATCATCGGTATATTGAATATGAACTCATAATTACACATCTGCTTCACAACAACATCTGCTTCAAAAGATGATAAATAGAAAATATGTTTTTATTTAGAATTTGGAGGGCAACTTTCATGATGCCTGGCTGTAGTTTAGGGAACTACATGAGGAGAATAGTCATGTTAATTTCCTATCTAGAATAGAGACATCCCTTCTGAGATTGAATCAAGGTATGTGTAACGGGGGAAGCCTGAGATTACTCTCAAGTTGTGTCTCTGCTGATTAGAAGTGAAGCATACACCAGTGTGCTCTAAACCCTGCTTCCCTCAGGAGAGAAATCACATCATGGAGACTGACAGATATGGAAGTATCTGCTGATGAAGGCTGTAGCTAAGGTTATATGATGATGTACATTCTACAATCAATCTAAACAGAACCCAGATTAGGTCCTTGGTACTGTTTATTTCTGGGAGTTTTGACATCTCAAATACTAGGCATCACTTCTCTTTTATTTCATTTCTCTTCCCACAATTTTCTTCTTCCTCATCTTTGTCGTGGTGCATTGCTTTCTCCTTCATATCCAGTCCCACAGCCCTCCATTCAGAGTATGGTCTGGCAAATGTGGAATGGAATACAAATGAGGAGCATGGAGGATATGTAAAAATACATATATTTTGATATATTTCAGTTGGTTTCAGTTTCTCTCAGTTTCTATAGTTCTTTTTCCTTTGCTCAAAGGGAAAGGAAGGGGAAAGGCTTTTGCTATAGTCTTAGGGACTTGGCAGGAAGCCGGGTCCAAACTTACACACCACACAAGTGACCATCAGTCTCTGCCAGCCCCAGGGAAGGACAGGACGCTGCTCTCTGTGCTTCTCTCTGATGTGAGTCCTATGTGTAGGTGCAGCTGAAGGCACAGCATCTTCGTACAGCCAGCCATGTCCATGTGCTGTGCATGTCTTGTGCATCTGGGACAAGTGTTCAGCTTCCCTATTGGATGGACCTGAAAAGGGAAAGGGGCAGCCACATCCCTCAGCCTGGGTAGAGACCCCAGGACTCTGGTGCACCAGGCTGGGTGCCAGTGGTCAGGCAGGAGGAAGCAACAGGACAGACCTGCTGGAGGTGGTGGCCACTATTAACAACTTTTAACAATAAGCACAGTCAATTTTGTAATATAAGTTCTTGATCTTTAAATCTCCAGTTACTCCAGGAGATAATTACCCTCCCTTTTAGAATTTATTTGATAAATAAATATTAATATTAAAGTGCTCTATAACTTATGTGCATTCAAAATTACTTTTGGAATAAAGTCCTTAACATTTCCAAGAAGCATTAGTTCACATAATTTTTATAGTTAGAAATAATTATACAGTTTCATATACATAAGTAAAAAGGGAAAGTAATTATTTCTACAATGGATCTAATCACTGAAAGTTTTTATGGAAAATGGAAATGTCAACCTTTAATTAAGATAATGTTGGACTCAAATTCCAAAATGCTTGTTTAATCAAAAATATATATTCTCTCAATGTAGTGTATACTGAAGAGTTATGGTAAGAAATTATCACCAAAACAGAATAGGAAAAGGTAAGTTTCTACTTTTTATAAGATTCATTCACTGTTCTTTCTGGGTTTATTAATATAATCCTGAAAGGAATTATTACGTAGATTAAGTCATCACATAGAAGCATACTTTTTACTCTCATTCACTTCTACTTTAATTCAGAGAAATATTTTCCCATTGTCCAGACACAACACACCAGAAAGCCAGGTATCATGCTAGCTACCTTTCTTAGCGTCTTGAGCCACCTTTTGCTATAGTATTTAAAAAATGGAAGAGAAAGTCCCATGTTCATCCTGCCAGATTTTAAGCACCTCATTTAGGAACACTAGACTTTCTCTTTAGCTGTCTAACCCACAATTAAAACCCAAGTGAGAGGAGATGTACAGAATACAGCAATCACCTCCAACCTGCATTCTTTTGTGAAGGCAGCCTAGTGATGTGGGATGAACTGTGGGACCAACCCTTCAAGAGCTGATCTTGTAATATATATATGAATCTTATCTTCTTTTTTTGTTATTTGTTTCCTTATAAAATTCTATAATTTATCAGTAGTTGCAGATGCACAGGTACAGAGTGCACGTTTTTGGTATGCAAGGGCTGTCACATGAAAAGTAAAGCCGGGGTGTGTATTTGTTGGTTGGTGTTCTTCAGCACAGCTCTTTAGCACTTCAGGATGAGGTGTAAAGCACCAGAGTCCTGGAAACATGAGAGTAGTTGTTTAACTGAGAATGGTAGGCAGGAACATTAACACTTTTGGCAAAGATTACTGAATTTGCAGAGTGAAAAAATTAATAAGTATCAAAACTTCAGTTTAAAACTTGTGGAACTACCAGTTCTCAACACTCTAGAAAATCAGGTTGTAGGCATATGAAACTGGGGAGCTGAATCTGAGCAGCAATACTGACTGTATCAATCTCTACTTGTAAGGCCTGCTCTCAATTATTCCAGGTCCTGAAGACCAGTGGGAAAATTGGGAGCAAAGAAGACATCCTTGGAGAAGGAGGACCAGGTTAGGGAATATTTAAACAAACCTGACATATACAAGTCTATGGGGTCTCATGTGATGCAACCATATTTACTTGGAAGCTGGCCAATGATAAGACCAGTCAAAATTGCCTTTGAAAGGTCAATCAGGAGAAAGTACTGCAGACTGGAAGGGAGTAAACGTGGCTCCTATCTTCAAAAAGGACAAGAAGAAAAATCTGGCGAACTACAGGCTGGACAGCTTCACCTCGATTCCTTGGAAGTGTGACAGAGCAGACATTTTCAAACATATGAAGTACAAGAAGCTGGCTAAAGTCTAGTCACAATGTATTTACAAAGGAGAGATCCTTACTGACAAGTTTGGTAGCCTGCAATGAAATAACCAGCTCAGTAGATGAGGAAAGATCAGTGGATGTTGCTTATCTTGTTTTTAAGAAGATATCCCACACTTCCGTAACATCCTCCTCTAGAAGTTTGGGCTATGTAAAGGAGACGAGTTGTTTGGCTCAAAGTGATTTGATCAGCAATATGATGTCCAGTTTGAGGCCAGTCACTAGTGGTGTACTCCAGAGGTCAATGCCAGGGCCAGTATTGGTCAATACTGTCATTAATGACCTGGACGATGGGATAGAGGGCTCTCTCATCAAGCCAGCTCTGGTGAGGTAAAATCTGAAGTACTGTGTCCAGTCCTGGCCTCTCTAGCACAAGAGAGACATGGACATACTGGAGCAGGTCAAGTTCAGGACGATGAATATGGTTAAGGGATGGAACATCTGATATATGAGGAGAGGCTGAGAGAGCCGGGACTGTTTAGAGAAGAGAAGGCTCATCAATGTGATGGGATATATAAAAAACTGATAGGAGGGTGTAAGAAGAGGGAGTCAGGCTCTTTTCACTGGGTTCACTGAAAGGACAACAGACAATGAGCACAAATGGAAATAAAGGAAATTCCACTTAAACATAGAAAAAAGGTTTTTACTGTGAGGGTGATGAAACCCTGGAACAGGTTGCCTGGAAACGTAACCCAAAACCTCCAGAATTTTTTTTCTGGAAAATGCCTGAAGGGGACTGGACCACTGAAAGAAGGTCAGGGAATGGACCACTTTTATTGTCCTTTGCAAGTATGGAGGTATTGTTTTGGCAAGGAAGGATGAAAACAAGTTTGATTACCTTATTTTAAACTCATTTTATATATTTGAGTGCTGAGTCAAAGAGTCAGTCATGAAGGTAACTATAACCTGAGGCTCTTACTCTACAAATTGGGTTGAGTTCACAGAGAATGGAAAAATAAAAATTAAAACCAAACAAAACACCCATAGATCTGTGATTTTCTCTGAAGGTTTTTTGAGTTCTGTGGTCAACTGAAATGCCATTTTCCTTTGATGAATAACATTACAACATATGACTACCATAGCACTTAAAATTATGTTAGCCTTGTGTGGAAGCACTGATGGCAATTCTACTTCTAGTGACTAGAAATTAATCAGTGCAGAAATTGCTGTTCTTTCTTCCTTCACCAAACTAATTTAGAGAGATCTAACAACAGAACATTACGTACTTTTTGTCATTCCTTTTCTCTTTCCATCTGACAGCATTTCCTCACAAACCCATAGAAACTGCTTTTCTATTAGCTCCTGCTAAACACATCAGTTATGAAATACATTAAGATAACCATAAAAATCTGAAAGGAAATATGAAGACAGAAAATATATGACAACATTTTATGTTTTTAATTGCATATGGGCTTTCATTGATAAAGAAAAGAAACATCACTGCTGGAGTTGCTAGTATTTGGCCCGTAGATCACACTAGTGAAATGATAAAAACACTGGTTATAACAATAGACAAAATTAGAGTATTAAGTGGAGGTGATTGTATTTGATATCACTAACACCAGTGCTACATTCAGAAGGATATTGGAAATCTAGTATTAATTTTTCTATTACTTTTATCATGCCAAAAATGCATCAGCATTGAATTACATTCCTCTCAGATTACTGAGCCTTACCCTGGATATCTTTTGATAGCTGCCTTTGGAAAAACGGCATGTAATCTCCTGCACTGATTGCTTTCTTGGGTGTCTGCACCAATTCCAGAAGGGCCAAAGAAGATGATTTTCACAAATCTAGTCTTCATGGAAAGGAGCACTTTTATTGTCAGCTACAGCTATGCAAGGCTCAAAAAAATATGCATAATTTGGAGGTTCTTTGAGATATTGGCATACAGGGGTCAAAATCCTTCATTGAGATGACCAAACACATATTCATCTTTCCCTCTAAATAAGTAAGAGTACAGACTAGACATAGCCCCAGCAGCATACAATAAGTGGAAAGAAATGGAGAAGCATCAAAGGAGGGTCATAAAAGTATAACTCAGATATCTGGGAGAAAAGCAAGAAGATAAAGCTAGCCAGATGCATAAAGGATAAGAAGAAAGTAATCCACTGGTGTGCTAGTAATAAGAGGGCATTCAGGGAAAATGTGTAACCTTTTTGGATGGGGAAAAAGATTTAGTAATGAATAATACAGAAAGGGCTAAAGTGCTCAGTACTTTATTTTTTTGGTCTCATTCTTCACATAATTGGCTTCTAGCCTTTCTCATGTACAGTCTGAGAAAACAGAATCATAGTGTATAAAATAGTTTAGGTTAGAAGGGACCTTTAAAGGTCATCTCGTCCAGCATCCCTTCAGTGAGCAGGGACATCTTCAACTAGATTGGGTTGCTCAGAGCCTCATCCAACCTGCCTTAAATGTTTCCAGGGATGGGACATCTACCACCCCTCTGGGCAACCTGTTCCAATGTTTCACCACCCTCACTATGAAAAATTTCTTCCTTATATCTAGTCTAAATCTACCCTTTCTAGTTTAAAACCATATCTCCTTGTCTTATTGCAACAGATCCTCCTAAAAAGTCTGTTCCAATCTTTCTTATAAGTACCCTTTAATTACTGAAAAGCCACAGTAGAGTCTCCCCAGAGCCTTCTCTGCTTTGGGCTGAACATCTCCATCTCTCTCATCTTGTCTCTATAGGAGAGGTGCTCCAGCCCTGCTGATCATCTTCATGGTCTCCTCTGGAATTGCTCCAATAGGTCCATGTCTTTCCTGTGTTAAGAACCCCACTGCTGGATGCAGTATTCCAGGTGGGGTTTTACCAGAGTGGAGTAGAGGGGCAGAATCACATAACTTGACCTGCTGGCCACTCTGCTTTTGATGCAGTCCAGAATACAATTGGTCTTCTAGGCTGTGAGTGCACAATGCCAGCTCATGTTCAGCCTCTCATACACCAACATCCCCAAGTCCTTTTCAGCATGACTGTTCTCCATCCTTTCTCAGTAGGGCTGTTCTCAATCCCTTCATTCCCCAGCCTTTACTGATACCAGAGGTTGTCCCAACCCAGGTGTGGCACCTTGCACTTGGCCCACTTCTTGAGCTTGTCCAGGTCCCCCTGGCATGTCAACTGCACCACGCAGCTTGGTGTTTCTGCAGACTTGTTGAGATAGAGAAGGAAAACTGGAAGTGGTGCTACTTAGAGAAGCTGGAAGTAGTGAGACACATGGAGCTGTATGAGATTCATTCAAAGGTGTTGAAATAGCACACTGTTATGAGGAGGTTGACTATCATCTGCAGAAAGTAGATGACAACTGGAGAAATTCCCTGCCAGCTGGAAAAAATCTGAAGTAATGCTTACCTTCATGAGAAGTAGGAAGCACCCTGGGAACAATAGGTTGATCAGCATCACCCCAGTTCCTGGAAAGATCTGAGAGCTTGTTTCCTTGCAATCTATTTCTAGTTACTTGAAAGACAAGAAGGAAATAATGAACAGGCAGCCTGCAAACCCTGCTTCATCAACATGATCGTAATTAGTTTAGCAGATGCTGATAAATTAAAGGTGAAGAGCTGAACTGAAGGGCTTCAATCCAGAGGAGATTTGAGAAGCTTGAGGACAGAGCTAAGAGAAGACTCACAAAATTCAACAGAAAGAAATGCAAAGTTCTGCTCCTGGGGCAAAATAATCCCATAATGATAATAGATTGGGAAGTAGCTGAATGTAGAGTAGCCTGCTGAAAAGGATTTACAGTGTATGTGGCATTGTGTTACAGTCATACTAAGATTAAAATGAGTCTTTCATCTCTCCTCAAAATGTATGGAAGACCACTGGTCATGGCTTTAGTGATCTCAATGTGAAAGATACTTACCTTATATCTTGCATTTTTTTACTTTGTGTGAACTTATTACCTTTTAAAATTTAGTTCTTACCAAAATAGTCATCACTTCTAACTTTGCATTTAATATCCACATTAAAAAAATAGGAAATTATTTTAATTTACATATTTAAGCATGCCTCTAAACTTGCAAACTAAACAGTTTTGAGATTCAAAGGCCAACACATGCATGCTATTTATTAAAAGTCTCCATCCTCTGAAAAGGAGGTTTGTACTAGACTAAATCCCAAACTTTGGGAAGTACTTGAGGAAGTATTATTGGTTGAGGCTGCTGGGTACGGTTATAACTAAACAGTTTAGACAGTTGACTTGCCATGCCTGTCCCTTTTACCATGCTACTTAATTTATTAATATAGAGGTAGAAAAAGAGGATGAAAAGGCCCAGCAAAGAAAATAAGTCCTAGTAGGCAACATGGAAAAAGGAAGCATTAAAAAAAAATTAAAAAAAAAGCAAGTCTGTAGACTAGTGCAACATCTGAAGTATAAAAGACTTTACATTTATATGTAGAAAAAAAATTATTTATTTTTTTTACGAACAGTAAAAGTGATCTGGGATGATGAAACAGTTTCAGGCCATGACATCATGTGACCCAGACAAATTACACTTAATGATCCTAAAGAAAGGAGCTGGAAACCTCTGTGAACATCATATAGTTTAATAAATTATACATTAGGAATTAATCTTTAAAAATGGAAAAAAACCCCTCTGGAAGACATCTGCTCATATATATCTAACATTTAGATATGATTAAAAGGGTAGAATGGAGTATCAAGACCAGCAACAGCGACTTAGCATATAACTGACCAGCACAGACTGACTAACTGTACACTCACAGTTCAGGTTCAAAGGACAGTCTTAGAACTGGGTAGAATCATAAAAAATAAAGAGAGCCTCATGATGTAAAGTTTGAAATGCACACTCTGTCCAGCTAGTCAGAGAGAAGCTATGGGGGTTATTTGTCCATAACAAGTAATAGGTCCTTGTAATTCCCGGTGTAGGAAATAGAGAGGTATTTCAGACCTGTGGAAAAGAGCATGAGATAACATGGTTGCTAGAAGATGAAGTCAGGCCACTTCCCTGAAAATGAAAATTAAACATTGGAACAGTTCATTAGAAGAGGTGGGGGGATGTTAAGCTCTCGCAGAGATATTGAATTTAATTTTAAAAGCCAACCATTGATCCACCTCCTCGGAGCAATCCTGTAGTCAGTGTTCAGAGCAAGCCTGTGCAGATCATCATGTGGTCCCATGGCACCACTTGAGTTTCTCTGTGCTAAGCTGCCCTGGTATAAGGACTTGACACATCAGGGTCAGGGGCCTCAGTGCATGTCCTGTCATGGCCTATGCCCAGATCTTGGACAGGAGCCCAGCATGGGCCACTGCCTCTGGAGATACCAGAGTAAGACAAGAAATTAGGTTGCAGATACAGAAAAGTAATGTGGGGGTAGAAGAGTGAAAGAGGAAACTAAATCGAAAAGCTCTTACCAACAATATTTGAAACAAACTGAGTCTTGGACTCTTTAGAGCCAACTGAAGCAATCCATTTAACAAAGAAGTCACTATACAATAACTGGGGAACATATATGAGCTTACAGTGATGTCCTCTATAATGCAAATCTTAAGTCATCTGCAGGTGCATTAGATCTTTTCTTTTGACAGTAGGTTTCATTAAAGATGTCTGAAATGTGGTTTTCAGCAAGGACAGTGACACTTCACCACTACCAAAAGGCTTTCTGATAGAGGAACAGGTAGCTCCTATCTCACCATACACCTGTCATGTTTAAATTTGTGTATATAAAGTCAGACAAGAATATGGAAGAAAGCCCCTAGTACCAAGATATTATACTTAAATGCATTAAAGGAAGTGGTTTATCCAGATAATAAATTGTGGAGATGGGTTCATGACCAAATAACCAGGAACTTTAGAAGTAATTTAGTCAGTTTGAGAAACAAATTGGTTTTGGCACTTCATGTCATTGTGTAATGGAATGTTTAATTAAAAATTAAGAGACTTGTCCAACCTCTGTATTTCCTGGCTCTGACTTAGCTAGGTCTCTTACACAACCTTTCTTTTATGAGAGCAAATTACATTCTGTCTGTGAACTATGGAAACTTTTCATTTTCACTCCACTCAGCTGTGGAGGTAGAAACAAGGTCACCATTCCCTATCCTTTTCTAATGGTTGAGTGTCAAGGGAACATGGAAAACATAAAAACCTCCAGGTCATGTTCCTTTCTCCTCTGCTACAACACCTTAAAAAATAATGGATTTTTTTCTTTGAAAAGCTGGGGAAACTTGTACATAGAGCATGACAATTGTCAACATTCATAAGAAATAAGTTTTTTCTTAGGCCCTTAAAATCATTCACAAGACTCAATTCATTAAATCTGCTCTTACCACTTGCAAAATAAGGTACAAATATGCAGATCCATGTGGAATCAGCAGCTATTAGTTCTTAGAGTAGTAATTAGCATTCATACTAGAATTCCCACCAGGAAGAAGATTGCTGCTGTTTGCCATTTGGGATCAGTGGATTTAAAGTTAATTTTCATATGCAGTGATACAGTACTTTGCTGCAAGCAATACTGATTCAGTACACTAGAGTTTCTTTAAAACTGCCAGTCTTTGGAGCATTGAAAACACACAACTGACTGAGATACAAGCAAACATTGATTTTGGATATTAGTTCTTGACTTCATAGCTTGTTAGCTGAGGTAAATGAGGAAGAGAAAAAGAGAAAAGGGGGATAAGAGCTAGGGATAATAATAACATACTAAATAGCATCTTTTAAAATTAAATTTATTGTTATTATATGAAAAGAGCAGCTGGCAAATACAATCAGCCCAGAACACAGAATGAGTATGGAATAGGAAACTGTTCCTCCAAAAGACACAGTGTGTGTTTTCTCAACATCCACTCTCAACTACCAGTTGGGGAGGAGAGGTGTTGCAGCTTACTTCCTATCACTTTAACTCTTCTGCTATTATAAAGATTTGCATACTCCTACAACACCAGCAGTGAGTATCTCCTTACAGATGCTGTATTTACTTTTTCCACCTTCAGGCTGCTTTTTAGAGCACCCAGACCAAGCCTTAGGACTCAACAGAAGTGCCTGAGAGGAAGGTGGATTAGGTGGAACAACCAGACTCATATGAGAGATTAAAATACAAACAAAAAAAATTTGCTTACAGTGTCTTCTGACAAAAGAATAAGGGTGATCAAACAAAACTAAAGGGTGTCTGGCCTGTCCCAAAAAGAAGGTAGTTCTTATCAGTGCTGCTGTAAGCTGTGAAAGTGTCTGTGTGAAAGAGATGAAAAGATGCAAATGTTAAATTTCATATAACTCAAAATAAAGCTGTTAGAATGTCCAAGGAATAAGGATTCAGTGAAGGTTCATTAAATACATATCCACCTCTTCATCAAGAAATTCTTGAACTGTAGGGTGCTGAATGTTCCTGATGTCCTGGTTATCTGGGCATCTCCCAATGGCCTTTGGTGCAGAATTAGATGAGTTGGTGTAGTCATCCTTTCTGTTCTCTCTGTCTGTATTTCTCTCATGTTAAAAATTGCTAACAGACTTCAGATTCCTTCTTTAATAGATAGCTGATCTTTTAAGTAGCAGAAGATGAAGAGCACATACACCTCGTGATTCTAATTTTCCACTGCAACTGTCACAGAGGAGACAGAATATGGCCCAGCATTTCTCCCATAAGAATAAGCAAAAGAAAATGAACACTGACCAGATATGTTCTCCTGGAAGCAGATTGCTTCAATGCTTGCATGAATACTGATGAACACTGAAATGAGTTTCACCTGGCTTTTCCTGTGGAAAATATCCTAGGATCTTCTATGCGAATGAAAACAAAGAGATCATGGAAATCATGGCTGCATGCAACTAAATGAAAAACACTGAATTTCAAAAAAAGTTCAGGTATTGAAACATCTGCATAACACCCTCAAATATCTTTGAATTAAATCTTCAAATATTTTGCTGAATATTTTCAGTAAAAATTTCAGAGTTATACCATGGAGATAACTGAACTGAACCATTTCAAAAAATTATTGAAATGTATCTTGTAAACTCAATCAAGTCTAAGAAATGCAAAAAATCCCAGGTGGAAAAATATATATTTATGTGAATGTTCCAAAATAAGATGATTTTGCATCAATGTAATAGACATAACTATGGTTTTAAAAGTACAGTACTCCACTGAGGAAATCATTATACTTGGTAATTCTGTTCCAGTAAACTGCGTCATTTTGAGCATATAGATAGTTACATGTGAGATATTACTGCATGAATTTAAATGTCATGGCATCATTGGAAAAGAATTTAAATGTCATGGCATCACTGGAAAAGTGATTTCCCAGCATATATCCTGTATCCTTGAGTTTATCAGTTTGGCATCCTTGCTGGCTATATCATGCATTTTTACAGCAAACATGACAAGTCAAAGGATAATTACTTGGAAATGCAAATCTGAAATCCTGAAAGATTTACTGACTAAGGAAAAAAAAATCCTCACTAAATATAAATTAAAATTTATCTGGTTCTTACTATTTAACTGTGTCTGCACATATTTAATCATAGGTTGAATCTGGCTAGAATATTTCATTTGGCCTCAACTAATTTTTCATAACTCTCTCCTTCATAGAACTGTAGATAGATAGATTTAATCTTCTGAACAAATAAGTAAAATGGCAATTTTGAGAAAGAAAAAGTGGCTACTTACTCAAAATGTAAGAGCATCTTAGTCTGTGTGTGTACTTGTATTTTTAAGGATACTGATATTAAAAGTGTATATTAAAACTTGCAAAAATGTCAACCTCTGTAGCAAGTAAGTAAAAAAACAACAAAAACTTATGATATTTGCACCAGTCTTGGAGAAAAAAGCAAATTAGGGAAAACAACAAAGCCATATAGTCACATTTTTACCAACAAGCCCTTTTTATTCTCTAGGTACTGGTGAGCTGAAAACTTTAAAGTAAAGCCCCTATTTACTATTTTTTGTGAATAAATAAAATATTTGACATGTAAACCAAGAGAGATAGTTAAATCTCTCCTACTCCTTTTGTAATTGTATATTTTGTAATGAAAAGTGTATCAGAGCAGTACTTCTCACTTTTTTTATAAATTGCTGTGAAGAGACTTATTGTTCCAACACTGATATAAATTTTAATGGTTACAGTGAGAAGAAATTTAATTATATGGTTATATGGTGTTGTCTGCAATTTTCTGATTGAAAACAAAATTTAACTCTGGATTTCATCTGGGTACTGTCATTCTGCAAAGATGCAGCATTGCAAAAATAATGATAATAAAATGCCTTTGCATATTTTATAATGAAGAGTTTAACCTGCAGACCACAAATAGATTAAGTTGCATGAAAGGAGTTTAGAACATAGGTTTGATCTAAACCCTACAGAATCTTTAAACCTTCATTGTCCGCATAAATGCAGTGATTAGAATCTTCTGAAATGTTTCTGCACTTTGGCTGCTGCAAAGAACAATGCTGGGGCCTGAGGAATTCATATGCATTTTATTTAGTCAGTGTATAGGCTCTATCAGCCATGTCCTACATATATTGCATTCAAAGCAACCACAGTCTCTAGAATATAAACTATATTTACAATCATGGTTCTCTAGATGCATCTTGTTTAATCTTCTTTTAACTTCTGAAGTCCATATAGAATAATGATACTAGAGGTCCATTATCTAATGTGCTTTTGCTTCTTCCAGTGGAATTTAGGTTTGTACTGTTATCTCATGTCACTGTAAAATTTGGAAGAACTTCAAAGAAATCAGTTTTATTTTTCCACATTAATGTTTTCCTAACATTTACATCCAAATGTTGGGTTTATTAATATAAGACACTTAAGTTTCCTGCATGTTCTTCGTTCCACATAGGGGCGAAAAGAAGCCATTATGAAAATGAAGTAATGGTGTGGAGCCTTGGAATGGTCATGAGACAGAGAAGAGATCAAAACTTGAAAGACCAGTTCCAGTGATCCTGCATCATTCCTAGTCATAAATAGCTACTTCAAACTGAGTGAGGTAATTGATAGCAGAGTAGAACTATCTAGTGAGAATACTCAAGTGTAGTGGAAGTACTCTGCAGTTGCATGATCCAACAAACCAAAGATAAGCAAAGTTTCTTCAGAGCTTCCAAAGCACTGTAGTTTCAGGGCAATGGGATGCTTAAAAAGAGAAAAGCAGGGAGACAGTGACAGTTCTTAAAATTAGACAGGTCCTTAAATCCTTGTTTAATTTGGAAATTACATTTTGACACTCTGTGTGTGTATACAGAAAGCATGATATAAAGGATGATAATAAATTAGGTAGTCTTAACTGAATTGTTCTACAAAATGCACTAGGCAGCAGGTAGTAACATTCCTATTTCAGCCTCTGAGTTTAATGTCAGAAGTTATGTATTACATTTTATTAAGACATCAGAAATCTGCAGACATGCTCTTAGGCTTGCTGAAAAACTGTATAAGGAACAGACGGTATTTGTAGCCAGAAAGTGTGTATGAAGAAGCAAGCAGGAAGACTACCATAAAAGAGGGAGACTAGTTTCATAATAAACTGACTAGACTGATAAACTGTAATGCAAAAAATGAAAACAGGATGTTGATGGTCAGAAGACTACTACATCAGGCAGGTAAAAACCTGCTATTCCTTTGTACTGACACTACAGTGCTGAAATAAACTTAATAAAAATGGAAAATACGATCTCTTTGTAAGAGAGAATTTGCTCACTTTGAACTAGATGATCTTTAAGGTCCCTTCCAATCCAAAGCATTCTATGATTCTTTGAAAGACTTCTATTGAAGTGGATTACCTGCTGGGTACAGTGAGAGAAGGTGTTTCAGAGTCAGCCCCTGTCTCTATGCTTGACTTTCTGTGTGACCTTAAATAAGGTATTCAGGGCCAAATGTACTTCCTATTCTTTATTCACTGTTTACATTAAAATGGGTCTTTCCCTTTCAATAAGATAATGAGAATTGATTTGATCTTTTTTCAGACATGAAATTCCTTTGGTCTAAATAATTTTTTATTTTCTATTATCTCTGTTATCTGAACTGAGCTACGTAAAATGTAAACTTGGCTGCTGCTACACTGGGCAAAATTGCACTCTCCGCATTGCAGAATTTCATTCACAAAAACGATGGCAGAAATGGCAGTCTGACTCAGGGAGATACAGGAAGACTAATTCAACAGAGCCCTTAAAATGCAGTTTATAAATGAGAAAAGCCTGTGGGATCTGGTTTTAAGTAGATAGAGTAATAGTCTTTTTGCCTCCTAGATGGAGCTAAAGTACTTGTCTCCTGTATCATGGCTTGTGGGATGGAGGAAAGCAGGTAACATGTCAAACATAATTGCCTTCTCTTGAATTTCATGATTAGTATTACCTGAAATTTTATACTTTCCTAAAGAACACATTTTACAGAATTAAAAAAAAAAAAAAAAAAAAAAAAAAAAAGCTTGGTCTCCATTTTGCAAGGACAATCTTTTGTGAGTATAAATCAGGACAAAGTTTACGGAGCCATTTTTTCCTTCTCTGCAGTCAGAAACAGTGATAATCACTAGACACACGATTCATCAAGCACTGCCAGGTACCCAGTTAAGCATCTTGTAAGATTAATGTTCAGTTTTCTTCCCCCTAGTACTCATGAAGGATAGACAAAGGACTTCTGGCCCCAGGACAGAGACTGAACAGACAGTCTAGATAAGATCTCTTCAGTGTTTATAAAGGAAGGGATACCACAGTGCTGAAAGGGAGGAATTTGAAAAATAGAACCTACAAAACAAGGTACCAGAGTCATTGCAGAAGGGAAGGTCAGACCCTTTCCTCTGGGTTACTGGGCTTCTGTCTATTATTTTGGACTCATGAAACAAACACATCTAAAGTTAAGCCGAACAGATGCTGCTGGATCTTTAGGTCTGGCATCTGGCCTGTCTGCATTGCTTATGATTTTAATGTGATTAATTTATTGCAATATCTTAATATGGTTTTAAATTATTTAATTTGATGCTTGAGATGATTTTTAAGTCTTTAATTAATGTTTGTTCCCTTATGTTGTTGCATAAAATACTCTATGGCACTGTTCCTACAATTATTTCCTTATTGGTATACCTCTTTTCTACTGTGGACCTGCATAAAGGGTCTATGCATATGATATCGACTTTTCTCTCTCCTTTTAATTAAGCGAGAATTATCTGAAAAAGGTATATTTTTATTTTATTCTGTATCTTTCTATCTGGAAACCACTGAAAAAATAGGTGATTTTAATATTTTTTGAGCACTAATTACCACTATAATCTGGTCCTTGATCCTGCTCATTCAGACCAATGCTCTCTTCAAAATATATTTTTAAAACCAGATCAGGTTGATATCTGAAAACTGAGGCCACAAGCCATAGAATTTCCCTATAAGAGTCATACTTCATCTTCAGACCTCCCAGTTGAATGATATACTGCCCCAAAACAGAATCATGTGAAATTCAGGCTCTCTTTCACTATTTCAATGTATTTACTCCTCCAGGCATGCATAGGTATTGCAAATACTGATCGACAGCCACATTCCCTAACAACTCCCTAATTTATATACTGTGGAGTCCTCCAAAAAGTTTCTTATCAAAAATGAAAATATCCCATGCATAATAAAACTGTGTATTCTATGTTTTGGTATGGGACTGAGCATAAACCAGACTAAAATAAGGAGCATTATATAAGTATTTAAAGAATACCTACATAGGCCACATCTTGTCATCCTCCTCTGGCAAGATCACTGTTGAAGTCTTGGCCAGGTTCTCAAACACTGCATATGCAGTTCATACCATCTCACAGACCTGGTAGCACAGCTGAGAAAAAATCTTCCAAGTTGTACCCCAGTGGTTACATCAGCTCAAAAGGTCTATGCTTATGTATGCCCAGATGTTTTCTTTGCCATTTTAATTTAAATTTAATTTTTTTTTCAGAAAAAAAACATGTGCCTAAAGGATTAAAATCTCATCAGTGTAATGCATTCACTGGAGTTCAAACTATTTACATAAAGAGACACTTTGTCCCTGTGCTTTGACGGAGCTGCCATGGAACCAGTTTGCACTCAGGAGTGTCGCGGCAGGTTGAAGGCTTAGCTAAGAAACCAAGCCCATAGTCAAATCTATAGCCAAGCACAGCTGAAAATACATGCTAATTAAACTACAATTACTTCATAACAAGACTTGCATGTCAATTGATGATAGAGAGTAATAAACACAAAATTCATGTCCTGGATTGTTGGACCATCCAGCCATAGTATCCCAAGAACACAGAGCCAAGCGGCTTTGATATTACTGCAGCCTCTGTGAACTGGAGCATCAAAATCCTAACAGAGGCAAAAGTAAGAAGATATTCAGAGGCTTTTCTTCATGACTGTACTTGAACTGAAGCTGTAGCAAATTCACATTTAAATAAAACACCTGTTTTCGTAGTGAAAATGATTCTTCCTGTGCTACTACCTAGCTATTAGGCATCATTCAGTTTCGCTAGACCTGCAAAAAAGAATTGTGATCCATGGGGAAGCCAGAGAGGTGTGAGAAGCAGAGAAAATAGACAGCTTTTAGGGACCAAAGCCACTGGGAATACTGGTTTTGCAAATTAAAATGTTACACAATTTTGTGAGCTAGAAGTCACTTTGGAAGACAGATATACTTGTGGAAGATAGATGTCAGAAAATCAAGTTTTAGAAAGGTAAATAATACCTTTACAGTCTCAAGAATGATGTTCAGAACACTGTAATAGTGCTTAAAATGTTTGATGAGAGAGATTGTAGAGAGGTAATTGGTTGGCTGTTTTGCCTTATCTTCTAAAATGAAAACCAAGAGTCAGTAGAGACAGTAGATATGCTGCAGAGTTGGGCAATCTGGTATCCACATTGAAAATCAGGGATAAAAACTTGATAATAAGAGACTTGGTTTTTTGTGAGGTATATTAGTCTAGCTTCTAGGACATCTGTTGAGAGAAAGTGAGCTTTGCCTCCAAATGTTAAAGAGAATTGGCAAGAAAAGATAGAAGCCATGGTCAAAATTATGATGCTGATAAAACAGAAAAAATTTATAAGGTCAAAAGTGAAAAAATCCAGGACTAGGAGACAACAAAACCATATTGTATCCAATGAAAAAAAATAATAAATTTTTTAGGTCAGCATGAAAATATTTTCAGAATTTTTTTGGTCCTTCCAATTTTTAATTTCTTTTTTTTATTTTTTTTTAATAAAAGAGGACTTTCTAACTGTCATAGGTACAGAGAGGAGTTATGTTTTGACAGAAGACGTGCTCATGACTGTGCTGTTTGGAATAGGACAGTTCCACCAGTTCACAATGAAGACAGACAACTTAGTCACAAATTAATAAAGGAGAAACTAAGAGATCTCAGATAACCTTTGCTGAATACAAGGACTTGAATATGAGGTCTAACTCTAACTCTAGAAGACACTGTGAAAGACATTAATTAATTCACTGCATTGTATTTGCACCTATGATGAGCAACTCCAAGCAACACAAAAAAGATAAGGATACTACACACAGTAAAATAGTTCAAACTCTAGAGCTGGCCAAAACCTAAGACATAATAATCACATGAACTCACTTTCTTTTAGCAGCAAACTGGTACACTCTGTGTAGAAGAGTGTATCTTTAAGAGGATCCAGACTAATACTAGCAGATTTAAGAGGTGACAGCATTTAATGGATGCATATTTCATGCCTAGAGATAAAATAATACCTGAAGGGAATCAGACAACCACCTTGCACTTTGTCATGAACACTTGTACAAGGAAAAATGCAAGACATGTGAAGAATACTTTGGTTGCTCATAGAGGAAAACTTTTCAGACTTGAGAAATCACAGCCTTTTTTTTAGAAAAAGTTGTGATAGTCCCCTACAGTTTCACAGTCAAGAACTACAGGGTCACAATTACCAGCCTCTGAGAGCCAAATCAAGACAGCAAGAACTGTGATAATTAGTGACAGCAGTTTTTACAAGTTGTAGGATGCTGTTCTTAAGCATATGAACTAATACGTCACAGTACATGCCAGTATATTCAAATATACTTAGTACCAAACTGGAATCATAAAACAACTTACACCCCCCAGGCTTCCTATTAGCATCAGTGGCCACCTGTAGATTACTGTTCTGAGAGGTATATGAAGCTTGTCATCTTCTTTCAAGTTCCCATGGTGCGGTAAGGAACTGTACCCCACACCGTACCCCAGCAAGTAAATATATTTCAGTAAGACTGAAATATGCTGCCTTCATGCATCTGTCATTCTTCCAGTCCTGGAGCTGTCTCAATCATTTCTAGCTGGAATGCTCCACTGTGCTTGCACAAGCAGTCACTTAACTCAGTTTCAGAATAAACTTTGCCTTTTCAAAATGGTTTTATTTTTTCTTTAAGCATTATTGGGACAGACTTTCTTATAACCTGTGTCAGGTAAGAAACTACAAAAAATTGTATCCAAGTGAAGTAGTAAATGTATCTATTTTTCACAAGAAAATTATATTCTGTTATCATGAAAGATGACACATCATTCTCCTCTGTCGATTCATTATTGAGAAAGAATATTATTCTTATGTATTGCCCAATGTGACATTAGATTTTTGAACATATTTAAAGGAAAATATAATAGTAGACTAGAGCGATCACAATGATTAGGAATACAAAAAAGGCTTTGCAAGCTATCTCCAGTCTCTAGGCCATAAAACACTAACCTAATATGAGACTATTTGAGCAAAACCTTCAGGAGTCAAGAACAACATCAAAAACCCTTCCTTGCTAGGCATTCTGTGGGACAGGACAGTGCTACACGGTAGAAATAGTACACTATATGCACATTCCAACAGCAGACCCAAATGGCATGTGTTGTAACTAAAATGCTGTGTGTCAGGTAAGATATCGTAAGACAGATGACAAGAAGTCACATATTAGATGGATAGAAAACTTTCATACTTTTGAAGAGAGATTATGTTGTATTCTGACCTACAGACTTCTTCTGGAATAGCAGAGGATTTAAAATATTTTTTTACAAATTTCACTGATGTGTGAAGAGTCTTTGTCCTTACTGCATTGGTGATGAATAGCTAAGTAATTTAAGTAAGACCCATTCACCACTTTGGGACGTGTCTTTTCTGCATCACTGAACATCTGAGTTGGCAAAATACAGATCTTCAGACTCTTCAGTCTTTGTGAAACCTGCCACATGAATTTAAATAACTGTTTGAAGAGAATTCATATCTCTTTTATTTCATGACAATGAAGTTGGTGTATGGAAAGCATGAAATGTCCTTCTAACCCATCAGAGGACTGTTAGATACTTCTCTACTGTTCTGATTCTGAAACTGATTTCCAGACTACAGTAAGAGAACAATTGTTATCTCAATGCATATACTTTCCTGTTAAGAATCAGTGCTTCCTTTCTTTCTGCCCACTCTACACATACTAGCATATATGTGTTCT
Source organism: Corapipo altera (assembly GCF_003945725.1). Classification (NCBI taxonomy): domain Eukaryota; kingdom Metazoa; phylum Chordata; class Aves; order Passeriformes; family Pipridae; genus Corapipo; species Corapipo altera. The sequence continues at coordinate 786,250 of NW_020884890.1, read as the reverse complement.
AATACCAACAAGTATTAAAAACATCCCTTGATTTTGTCTAGAACTTTCTTGAAGTTGATGGCATGCTATTTGAATGTATCTGTTAGCATACTGTGTTATAGAAAGAACCTTGTTTAAAGTGGTGATCAAATTAAACTCTAGCTATGTTCTGTTGAAAGGGTATTTTGATTCATCTATCTATCTTTTTGGAAGAAAGGCAATATTGAAGAATGGGTAAAGAAGGAGCTTGCTGAGACAAGCATAGTATAATAAAACAAGTAAAGGAGTTTAGGACTTCAGCCTGTTGTAAAAGATTTCAGTTATCTGCTTTGACTGTAGTAGTATCCACAGAGTCAGAGTTAGACTATAAACAGAAAGAGGCACAGAGATAAAGGATATGTCTCACAGACAAGCCAGGATTAGACCATATTCCATTTAATATCTCCTGACCTCACACAGTCTTTTTGCACACAAATCCATAGGTATGTATGGAGATGGATTCAATTCCAGAGGTCTCTGGAACGTGAGAAGCTGAGAACATTTTGGCAGCTCATCACACATCTAATATTTCTCTTTGTAAAAAAAGGGATCAAGCGCAGGCAAAGTCAGCAGCTTTTCTGCCAGCATCTACCAAAAATCACCCCTTCAAAGGCATAATGATGGTTGTCTACCACGAGAGCAGACTCGCTGTTTGCATTCAAAGGCTTTAGGATGGATAAAGAGGAAGATATATGAAGCTGAAAAGACATCTCTTCCTACTCCTCCCTTGTTAACCCCCACAACTTCTGTATCTGGACAAGGTGAAATTTTTAAAAGAAAAAAATTATATATTAAGATTTTTTTATTCGTGTTAGCTTGCTCATTTTTTAAATTATCTGAAAAATGGCTCAACGAATAAGTTGTATGTCATTTCAGTGGCATGAACACCCATGGGAAAGGCATGAAGCTGCATCAGGAGAGGTTTAGGTTAGATATTAGAAAAAGGTTCTTCACCCAGAGGGTGATTGGGCACTGGAACAGGCTCCCCAGGGAAGTGGTCACAGCACCAAGCCTGACAGAGTTCAAGGGGCATTTGGACAATGCTCTCAGGCACATGGTGTGTCTCTTGGGGATGGTCCTGTGCAGTTCCAGGAGTTGGACTTCATGATCCTTGTAGGGTCTCTTCCAACTCAGCATATTCTGTCATTCTGTGATTCTGTATAATGGTACGCAGTCTTCAGCACCCGACAGCATCCATCCTTTCAGAGATTTCACTTTAAAAGTCACCATGATTCTATTATCAATAAGATAGGCAGTGTTATGGCTGATCTCTTCAGCTTATTCTCATGAGTCACCTTGGCTTGAGTTTCATAGGCTGATGGGTTAATAAACAAAACGAAGAACTGTTCAGTCTCTATCTGCGTTGTTTCAGAAGTCTGCTGCTGTATGCACTCTGTCTTGTCTTTCTGTTGGCAGAACTGGAGTGAGTTACATACCAGAGAGAGCAAACCTGTCTCCAATTGGTTACTACTTAGAGTGTAACTTTCTCTAAGTTGGGAATAATGCAGTTTGGAACAATTTAATTATGATTAAGGATGATGTTTACACATTCCTTTCTGAGGTAGAACTGAGGAGGAACACAGTCAAGAAAATAGCAACTGCTAAATTCAAGAAGACCTGTAGTAGGGACTAAAACTTTTAATATTCATGAAGAAATTTGTGTTTTCCTGTGATGTCAGAAAATAAACTCCCTTCTTCAGTAGAGCAGGCTCACAGGTAGGGAGAGATACATGTATGCCAAAGAATTACACTTCTTTCATCTACAGTACTAAACATGCCTGAGAAGTATCTCTGCAAAGAGATAACTTAGGTCAGCTTTCATACCTCATGGCTTAATTGAAGGCCTGTTCTTCATTCTGCCCTAATCTTATGTCTATTTCTATGGAGATGCAGCTTTAGAACACATTCATCCCTGAATTCCACTCCTTTGTTATTAGGCAGGTGTGCAGCGTGCAAGACAATCACCCCAGAGAAATTCTGCATGTTTACTTTGCTCAAATGAATATGAGCCTTTCCGGCCCGTTCTGTAAGCTGCACTTTGAGGTGAGTCAACAGGGAGTATGCTTAAATGGATAGCCATGCCCATAATCAAGAGGCTTGACTTGCAGACTTTATAGTCCATATTGGGTGTGCCGTCTCTGAGGATAGTCTAAGAAAGTTCAGAGTAGATGAATAAAAGTGTCATTCTAGTGAAAACAATTTTATTTTTTTCTCTGCAGTCAACCCTTTTCTGCAATTGTCAGCATCATTACTGTGGGCATAGATTTTTCCTCTCCTTAAAGCTATACATTTTGTGCTAAGGAGAGTTCCAGGTACCACTTTCAGTTGTGAATATAGAAATCTATTAGGTCATTTCAGGGTAGATTCAGAGAAGAAATTTTAGAAAACAATTGATCAATTTCACTTTGATATAGTTCATATTTTCTTGAGAGTTTATCTTGCAGAGTAGTTATTTATTAGACTTTAGTGATATTTGTAGTTGAGATCTGAACCAGGTGTTTTAAAGAGAAATACTGTGATTCAACATAAATCAGTGCAGCACTTTACAAAAAAGATCAAAGCATGTACTGAGTCCATGTTCAGAAACACAAAGCTGCTATTACAGAGCACACAAAATTTCCCAAACTGATGTGATAAAAATGAATACTCCCAGCACACAATGAGTCATATTTTCCCTAGGGTTGAGATATCTGTAACTGAGAAGAAAGCAAGAGGGTATGTAGGTTAGCTGTAATGCAGGGAGGAACATATAAACTAAAAGCTATATCACTGGAGCTCTGGTCTCCTCACCTCCCCCAAACACCCAATATGGAAAGTGATCAAATTGAAACAGAAGCAAGTACTCTCTCTGTGAGAGAAAGGAACACAGAAGAAATCCTCAGTTCACATTTTGTAGACAAAACAGATGTCTAAGGCCTAACATTTGTCTGTTGGCCCTGTTGAGATATTGGTAAGATTCACATATTGATAGCTCTAAGGCATCTCAGCTTTACTCCTGTGAAACCACCACACATTTGACAGCCATACCCCGAGAATACTAAGTAGGATTTTAATAGTGGTTATTAAATAATTACAACTTCATGCAAAATAACAACATTAACAGCAGTAAAAGAATATTTATGGATTATGGCTGTGAGTAATGACTTCAGTGCAGGTGATCCTGACTTACACAATGGTACAGTAAATCTTCTGTAAGGGACAAAGACACAAGAGACTTCTGTCCGATCTCACAGCACTGGAATGCAGGAAAATCACTGAGAAGGCCAGTGGATTTATTCAGATGTGAAACTAATGGGAGAAGAAGCAGCTTTCTCCAGATCCTGTGATAATCATTAATACGCAATATTCACAAACAATGCCTGGCAAACTTTGCACAGTAGCTGCACATTTAAGTATAATAAAACACTTTATCTTCACTATTTGTCTTCTTTCCTGCATGCTGTTTGTAGGAGGTTCTGAAGGGTTAATCACACAGTTAGGAGGCAAAGAGATGAAGGGACATGTAGCCAGTTGTTGAATGAAGCATCAAGATGTGAGCAGGACCATTACTTGAGGCAGTTTTCCTGCCTAAAACAACAGGAAGCCTCATCTATTGGACATGAATTTTTAACAGGAGACCTTTGAAGTGAATTCAAAGACATCAGGTGACTAAAACAGATTGAGGGAGCAAAGGGACAGGCCGATCCTGTGCCATGGGAGAGGCTGGGATGCAGGAAGGAATAGGCTGGTGTTTGCAGATGGGAGCCTGGCAAGCCGACCCGCTCTCCAGCTAACACCGTGGACTAATGCAGCAGCCCCCCTCAAGGACTGTACTATCAACTGCTTTCAGGGAACAAGTACATGCTGGTTTGTTTCATACAGAAAAATGTTCTCAACTGTTGATGGTCTCTACTTCATGAGAGTGGGCACCTTGACTTGCCCTGCTCTGAGGCCACAGGGTGAAGGAAAGATCCCAAGGCTCTACTACCAGGTTTAGGAGAAGTCGCTGCATCTGGGCTAACTGGGAGTTTTCTATGAGGGCATTTTGATAAAACACTAGCTTAAAGTAAAAGTATTCTTTGGGATAAGTGCACAACATACATCCTTCACATCCCCTAAAACTTATTCTAAGACATCTTTCCACAGGATGTTTCTAACATGAAGTGGAAACGGAGCAATCATTTCCTTCCATTTCAGAAAACAAAGTTTAATGCAGCTGCAGTATCACAGTTGGCAATTACAGAAACATTATAGATATAATTAAAGGAATTTTCTGAATGTTTTATCCATTATCTCACAAACTCATGACAAATCTTATTATTAGCATATTTGGCATTAGCAAGCTACACTGTTGAAAAAAGCACTACTTAGACATTTTAGCTGTCCAAATTGGTACTTTATTGTGGCTGGAATATCAATAAGGTGGAAAAAGCCTTTCAAACTATCTAAAATTAAATGTGAATTAATTTCATTTAACTGACATGTCAACTAAGTTATTTAACTAAAGGGCCACCTACTATTTGGACAGAAAAAGAAAGGACTAATTCATACGTTCTGGCACAGAGCTATTATTTCCAACACAGAACAATAGTGTAAACTTTGAGTACTCATTTATTATTTGATTTCATTCATTTTGCTTCATTTTGTACCTGACTGCATAGGAGGGTTTTTTGTGGGATTTTCTGAGAGGCAGGGGGAGAGAGAGGGTCTGCAATCACTTTGTGGAACATCTGTGATGTTCTGTGGAGCAACAGCAATTCCCAGATCACAAGCTGAATAATGCTAAACTAAATCAGGAAACATTGAATCTGCTAAAATAAGACCCCAGAGCAGACTTGTACCTGCAGAGATGACTTACATAGACATAGTTTGCAGAAGATCAAACAAAGTTATAAAATGTACAGCGCAGTTTGCAAACCCAGAGGTTACAATAAATAAATAAATACTGTTAAATAAATACTGTGCATCCCTTGAAGATACTCTCCTCAAGGAAGACAGGCTGTCACATAAGAAGAATAGCAACAGCTCCATATGCAGCAGCATGTACAGCTTCAGGCTTCATGCAGGAAGGGGGAAACTGAGGTTTCCTTCTACTCACCCTGCATAAAGCCTTTGTGACTCTTGTATCACATGCCAGGGATATGCCCAAAGTTGGGAGTTTCAGGAGTGAGAATGGGACACTCCACATTGTACTGAAGTGCAGCTCCCAAAGCTTCAGCAGAGCCACGATGATGCTGGAGGGCCATGCAGCAGTCAACTGTTGGAAAGTACCCAAAATCACAAGACAACAGAAAAGAGATGGGATCATTTCAACATGATACTTACAAAGGGATTCCAGTCAATCATGTTTGGTGGTTGTTTATGTTTACCCTTTTGTATGTGCAGCCTTATTTGAAAGGCAGTGTTCACTTTTTGAACTGGCTGGGCTGGAATATCCACTTCCAGAATGACTGAATGCAGCGGTCAAGCTGCTTTGGAATTTTTTTCTAAATATTTTCAAGTCTAAAATTTCATAGGAATAGCTCACTCTGGAGGGGAAAAATGAAAACAAGGAAGAACCATGAGAAACAAAATCTTCCTTAAAACATAGGGAGCTACTGGCAGAGGTGTGGGGATTAATTTTACATCTTTCATGCAGATATCAATGAGGAGACAAGCTGTGGCTTCCAGGGGCCAGAGGTGCTGGTGTCCCTGGACAGGAGTACCAGCCCTAGTTCCCATGCCATGTCTCCCAGCCAGATATCTGTACCCAGGCACAGCTCAGCCCTCCTCACTATTCAGGTCTCAGCCTCTTCACTGGGTGTTAACAAGTGTACCTTGAATTTGGCTCACTGGGGAGCCGTTCCACAGAGAAATTTGCCTTTGTCTGTGGCAAGTGAGAGAACACGTGGCTGATAAAGGAGTATGGTGAAACTCTTCCTGACTGCAGAAAGTGTGTGTATCTTCCACCCTCCTTTCTGGGTGATTTATTCACTAGCTGCTATCATCCTGCTCAGTTCCATGGCAATCACCAAAAGCCTGCCTCCTCCCTACAGGATGACATTGACTTTGCTCTCAGTAACATGAGGAGAAGCAGGAACATGAATCCCTAGCATTTGTCAGGTCATTTTCTTATCTTGGCAGAAAATTCTGGGGGAAAAAAAGAAAAACAGAGTGGAATTAATCCTACAAATTAAAATTAATGTTACTTTAAAAAGAAACAAACTAAGAATTAATCTTTTATTGCCATGGTAGATTTCTTAAAGTAAAATCAAACATGCTAATTAAGCACTACCTTTTAAACAAATAAAATGATTGCAGAACAAGTCATGTACAAGCCTTCTTAGGTAAAATTTCAAAAAGTGATAAATATTTATTCAGAACTATACTGCTGCAAGTGCTGTAAATTACAACGACCAATTTACACAGCAGTTGTTCCCGTCTTTTGCACAAACCTGTAAAGTTAGACCCAACCTATTCAAACAAACCTAGTTGTAAGCTATAGAAGTAGTTCTGCCAAATGATGAAGCAGTAGAAACTTAGTCATCACTCTGTACTGAAGGTTATAATGTGTATAACCCAGAAAATTAAAAAAATGGATATATTAAAGAGCAGTTTAGGATCTCGTACTGGCTAGACAGAAAGGAAATGAAACTGCAGCAGCCAGCTGTACCATGAGCACAGGGGAAGTACTGCAACTTGTCCCGAGTATGCTTCTTGTCCCTGGTATGATGCAGACAGGTAAATGGAAGAGAGTTTGGTTGGGTATTTTTTCTTTTCTTTTTGCAGTGTAGTTTTTGTGTACTGGAAAGAGCAAAAATAGACCAGAAACCAGATCAGCTAAAGTACCTCCAGCATAACACCCCTTTTATTCTTTGATCTAAATTTTTAAGCCTCAAAAGTCAGCGTGATTTCTGTCTGACTGCAAAGTCACTGCTGCCATGTCAGTATTACGGTTTTCTGACCACCTAAGGTCTGCTTTAGTCACCCCTAAGGGGCCCAGATCTTGCTGGCAGAGAGACAATCACAACCTTTCTCATATCTCTGCCTTTAAAGATTCTGTTAAACTTTCCTCCATTTATTACATTCAGGGTACCTGGTTGGTCCATCTGTGTTGGTCTGTTTGTGTCCCTGGCTGATACAGAAAGTTTGCATGAAGCTGAGGGAAACCTCTGGATTATCCCCAAAGGAGCATCACCACTGAGGACAAGCAAACAGGTAGTGAAACAGGTAAGGACAAAAAAGAGGCATCTGTTGATTGAGAAATTAAGTCAGTGGAAGGAGGAATCCTGCCTTTTGGTCTTTGCATCCAGCTCTGCTTCTTTATTTTAGCTTAGAGCACAAACTACAGATAGAAAAATGGGTTTGCATGGCATGTTTAGAAATCAAGTCTTAGCTGGCTATGTAAGAAACCTGTGGAAGAGCTGTTAAATCTTAATCTCCCAAGTGCTAGTCCAGTACTTAATTTAAAAACATTGCTAATCCTGAAAATCAGGTTTTGGGACTGCCCTCTCTTAGGTGTAAATCAGTATGGAAATTGCCTCAGTGTTATTTAGATGTAGCAGCCCTGGGCTCTAGTATTAGCTAGAAGTAATGAATATATTACTGACTGTGTTCTACAGCAAGGAGAATCCATTCATTTACACTACTTTTACTTTATGATTGGTTTGTAGTTTTTCATCTGTACAGGGAATATGCATCATGTGCATAAAAAAACCCCAACAAACCAAACTAAAACCCAAACCAAAATATGTTTGAAAAACTCTGTCATCAGGTTGCTGTCTTCTGTATTCTTTTTTTGATCATCCTTTTATGCCTGCATCATCACCATAATGAAAGTAAATTAATTACATGTTTACTAAGTATAATTTTCTATAATTGATTACTTGCAAAAGGAAACCTCAAAGAACACTCTATTCTAACTTGGAGGTCAGTAAGAAACCATCTGCAAAACCAGAGCTGTTTATTAATATGCCCTTTATTCTGAGGCATTTTACTACCTTGTCAGATCAAACAAATCAGTATTAAGTATTGATTATTTGTTTAATACTATACTATATGTATAAAAATATCAGGAGATATAGCCAGTTATCGTACAAAGACTGATATCACATTGATACATTGATATTGAACCTCAGAAACTGGGGATTGTTTAAATGCTAGTTTTGACATCTCTTCAATGGTTGTGTCTATACTTTTGCCAATACTAAAGAATAGAGATATCTGAGTAGGCTGAGAACTGCGGCACTTCAGATACTTTAGCTACCTCATTATACCTGTAAAACTGGCTTGCGTATTTCTCTGGAAATTATGCATTGATGCTGCTGCTATGCTGTACCCATAAATGGCTGGAAGAGTAGAGAGAGAAGACATTTCTTTTGGGAAATGAGGGAAAACTGAAGACAAGGTCTTTTATCGTGATTGTGTGTGTGAAATTTTCATCAAAGAACACCACAGACCAGACCCACTTGAGACTTCTCAGAAATGCTTGCAGGAATAGAGCTATTAACTCATTGTACTGACAAGGTCAGATTCCTGCTTCTTATGGTTTTGTGTCACTTGGTGTGCTTTTCAATGGAGAAGTGACAAATCACACCACCGGTTCCTGCTCTGGCCTCCTCAGCACTTCTTCCTGACACAACAGTCTTCTCCCACATGAAAAGGGACATAAAAAATATTGATGGGCAAGACTGTTTTGCTTTTTCCCTTTTTGTGATATTCAGGAAGATGTCTCAGTTTCTCAAACAGCCTCCCCGCCAGTAACAGCAATCTCTCCGAAGCCTGGTGTGATCAATCGCCAGCATCAAGACAAAAGGTTTTGGTACTGGGTTTTCTTACTATTTAACCTGACGGTTTGTGAGCCAGACCAGGATACAAGTCTTCTACCTCTAGATTTTAGCTCCACACTCAAAATAAACAAATAAAAACAACCATGGGGAAGATAGGGGATACTCACAGAGTGTTTGCACAGGAGACCACACAGTTGCTGGAAAATACTAAAAATGCCAGGTGAGACTCCCCCTGCAGTGTGCGCTGAGCCAGGACAGCTTCTACCTCACCTCAGTGCTGCTCAGCATGGGTAAACTTGTGTCTCTGCCCACGTAAATAACTGAGGGGTGTAGCTTTTGTAATTTTCTGAGATTCATGTTTAAAGACTAAAGGCACAGGTAAGCATGTCGCTCTGCGTGAAATGCTAGCCTGGGCTTTACAAGATTTTTAGTTGTCACTTTGTTTTGTTTGTCACTTATAAAGCACTGCCCCTTTGGCTTGCTGCTGGCAGGGAATTAAAATCTACCAATGTACATTTTGTCTGCCTCAAGAAAATGGAGTGACTAATATTTCTTTCTTGTCTATGATTCTTTTTTCCATTTAGAGATTTATAGATGTGCACACAAGTATTATGATGTGAATGCTTTGACCCACAATTCCTCTCACATTCAAAATTTTTCCAAAGAGCTCAAGGGCATAGTGGCTCTTGTTTCTCAGCATAAGGGAAAAGGTATTCCATTACTTATGAAGGAATATGCTAAAATATGCTTCACGGTATACTTCTTGAGACTTGAGGTAGATAAAATTTGGAAAGTCATGTCTCTTGTGTTTCTATAATTTTGGAACCATAGGCAGTCATGGCTTGAGTTTAAATAACTCCCATGGAGGGAGTTATTTAAAATTCAAAGGAAGAGGATATATTAATTAATAAAACATTTTTGATCTTGGGAAATGAAGAATTAAAAGTAAAAAAATTAAATTTTTTTTTACAAAAGAAAGGAAATGTACAATAGTGCTTGCTTAAGGAAATGCAGGTGAACTAATTGTTTGAATTCAAACTGTCAGCTCTCAACTTCATTTATTATTAATCTCTCAATGTCATGAGATTAACATTGTTATAAATAATTGATCTGAAAAATAATCCAAATAAATTACTGGCTTGTTGACTAAATAAAATATAGTCTGTTAACCTAAAGATTATAGACTGTAAATTTTTACGTACTGAGAAAGTAATCTCTTCTGAATTATAGGTAATTGTCGAATAAACTTGTTCTCCTTAGAGCTGATTATGCTGGAAAATAAGTGTGTGTGTATGCATATATATATATATATATATATATAACCCTCAAAATATTAGTTCTGTAACAAATAATACTTCTCAGGAAAAATATATAGATTATGCTTTTCACAGAGGGGTAAGAGGTGCAACCTGAGCCCACAGGATTTCAGTGGAGATAAAACCAATAGGTAGTGCAGAAGTCCTGTTAGAAAAAAAGTTTGAGCAAGTATGAGACACAAAGGTGCTGTCTGGTTTACTCTCACTTGTGGGTAGGGATAAAAAAGGACAAAAATGCTTCAGGCAAAATTGTGCATGAAGAAAACATAAGGGAATTTAGTTCAAAACCAGTTGATTAGTGGAACATCCATCCTTGAAATCTGCAAAGCGAGACACACTTCCTTTTGCAGCTGATATCTTCCTGGTAAGTGAGTACACTATTCTAGAACAATGATTTGTGGTCCTGTCTCTGCCCAACCATTTGAAGCATCAAAGGATGACAGCATGATCCCTTGGACAACAGCAGAGAGACTCCACTGTGAGTTACTTGGCTGAAAAGAGGTTGTATAGAGTGACATTTTTCCAGAATACTCCTCTACCACTAAGAATTCGTAGTGCAGGAACTATCTGAGCCTGAGATGGGTGTCAACGAAGTAAATATAAACCAGCAGGTTATTTATTTAAGTGTCAAGTAACCAGTGACAGATGTCCTCCTAAAGGCTTTTTATGTGGAGCATGAGAACAAAATCTGCTGTCAAACAGGCTTCTGATCTTCTCAGATCTCTTCTCCTCCAGTTCTTGTGTATTTTTTCCCCAGACCCTTGCCCTGATCAGAGAATAGAGGATATGAATCTCTGTTCACAAAGACTGTGTGCACAACACCTTTACAGCACTTCTGTGGCTAACAGGCTTATCAGTGTGAGTAAGTATATGGCAACCACCTGCTTCCCTATGGCCTGTACTGATTGGTGTAATGCTTTTAATTAGGGAAACAATCATGAGGAGTTTCTGAGAGCATCCTGACTCCAAGGCCTGGCTGCCTCATTGACTTATCCACTTACAGGCTGAGTCCTCTGCATCACTTTGATGTAGGCACACCTGCACTTAAACAGACTTAAGAGCCAACTGCCTGTACCACTCAGAAAGCACGGAGATATTTTTATTTTGACGAACAAGTTGAACAGAACAACTGTGAAGACTGTGGCTAAGAGGTTTGAAACTGGCCATTGCACACACACAGAGTAATGGTTAATCATTTTTTTTTTTTAGGTGTTCAGTACTTACTGAAATTTATCAGAATATAGTGCTCAAAATACCACTGCCCATAACTTCAAGATAAAAAATAGCTGGGTGTCATAAATACAGTGTGGAAGTTTCTAAGTTTTGAGATACATAGGGAAAAGCCATTTAATATATACAAAGACCTGCAATTTTACAGTCACTGAATAGAATCACAGAACCACAGAATAAGTTAGGTTGGAAAAGACCTCTGAGATCATTGAGTCCAACCTATGGATGCAGATTTCAGCAAGATTTTAGTTTGGAATGTGCTTGTACTGAACAAGACACAATTTGCATACTTGGAAATGGACTCTCCAAGTCACCATATGATTGGTAAACTCAAGGCAGTGGAACGGAACAGAGGTAAAATGAGGAGACACCCACGCCTGTACCCACAGCTACTACCCATGCGCAAGAGCAGCAAAGCCTTCAGCTTCCTGTCTGCCAAAAGGGGATGACAGCTCTAACTCAGCTACGAGGAACTCTTGGAGAATCAAGTAATTCTGCCATAACTCTAACTATTATAGTTTTCAACAAAGTTTTGTCAAAAGTGGTACTAACTTTCACTAATGAATGGCATGCAAATACTTTCTTGCCAGAAATCCCCTACTCATATATTCATTAGTCTTGTCTTCTTTAGGCCACAGGCATAGCTTCCTTCTCAATCCAATCGATATGTCCCAAAAATTAAAAGTGTGGGGTTTTTTTTTGTTGTTGGGTTTTTTGTTGTTGTTGTTGTTTTGTTTTGTTTTGTTTTTCTTTAATATTTCTCTAGCAATGATGAAAAGTTGCATACAGAGTTGCTGGCAGGGCAAATTTAGGTTTGTCCTAGTGAGGAAAACATGAAGGAAAGGAGATGAAGTAGTAATTATTATAATGACTTCTGTGTGTGGGAACTGAGAAAAGACTTGAGCTCAATTAACCAAGATGAATTTTACTTAAATTACTATGTAAGTAGAAGTTCCTGTACAAGTAGGAGCCTCAGTATTATGGGTACAGGTATGCGCATAGGTGCCTGCAGACACCACACCATAACATCAACCACTGAAGTTCTCATATGTGGTAAATGAGTAACCACCTCAGTGTTTTATAACCTTTACCTTTTGCACTTATAAGTACAAACTTCCTCTCTTCCTCTTCATTTTCTTCCTCCATTATGACTAAATATAGACCATGTTCAGAAAGGCTACTACATTTTATATGGGTTTTTCAAAGGCATGGAGCAAATATTCAGGACTCAAAATCTAATTCTCATGAACTATTCTGTAGTAGCGTGTACTCATATATGGAGTTATCTGAAGATAATTCTTGCAATCCATGTGATGGAAATTATTTTTTCAGTAGCAATTACAATGCAAGAGGTAGGCAAACAGATTTCTGAAGGAAGTTCCATGTAAATAGGGAAGAGGAGGAAAAAGAAAAGACTATTAAACTTGATACCACTAGCAAGGCAGAATTAACCAGAAGGCAAACAAACACAAAATATCTGAGCAAGGAAGTGATACAAGGCTCTGAAAGTAAACATAGTACACTAACGCTGTGCACCCTACCCTGCTTCATTTTTGACTCCAACTTACCTTCATTATATTATACCAATATTTTATTCCAGAAATTTTAAATTAGTGATGTTGGCTTTGGTCCTTTCACTGTAGTTTGTGTGGACTGTTGATCCCACAGAAGGTGCAGCAGTTCTGCAAACAGTGGTGCTGCCACAGAGCAGCTTTGAGACTACAGTTTACAAGATTTCACTCAACGTTTACAAGATTTCACTCAACATTTCTGATATCAGCATTTTTTAAACGATATTCTAAATTTTGAAATGAGAAATGTAATAACAGTATGAGCCAGAGAAAAAACAAACACAGAAGTAAGCTGAGCTTTAAAAGAAACACTTTATTTGGTAAAAAATAAATGTAATAAATTATTTCAAGACAATTTTTGGGTTGTATCTGTACATACACAGTATATCCGTAACATAGCTGCTATGTAATCCAGGAATTCCATCTTAGGAAAAAAAGGATTTACATATCAAGTAGTTTTAAATGAAACCAGCACAGTCTTTTACGTTTGTCAGTATTGAAAACAATTTGATGGAATTCCTTTCCCATGCTCCCTATCCCCCAAAGTTACCCAGGAATATCCATTCTGGGTCTTGTGTGTTTGTAGCATGTCTCATGCTTCTTTTGCATCATCTTGATCAGTGTCTCTCAGATTCTTTTATTCAAAGAGCACCTGATTATTATTTTTCCTGCAGTGTTGGTGCACCAGCTTTCACTTTCAACTGGTAAAATGTACATTATGAATATTCACTTCTGACTTCATCCTCCGATTTTACTTGTTTCCTTTGCTCTATGTGGAAATATTTTTCAAATGCTTTTTAGTTTTGTCTGGTTGTTTTATTAGTAATTTGAACCACATTCATTTCCCTTTGAAATCTTACAGATCATCAGAGATCCACAAACCCTGCTCTAAAGAAGATTGACCTAAACTCCGAAATCAGAATAATGATATTTTAACACCAGCATATGTGACATTTGAAAGAAATGTCACATATGACAGATATGATGTCCAAATGTGGTGTTGCAATGGGTCAAAATCAAACATGACTCAAAACTATATAAGTCACTAATTACCTAAAATACACCAGCTAGGACTACACTGTCATTATTTTATACCAAAACCTAACAAAACACGTATGCCTGGTATGCTTTACCCTGGGACTGCCTAGTTTATAAAGCCTAGTTTTTAATGCCTCATTGGAACAGTTTTTTAGAGCAATATTCAAGAGCTTAGGAAGCTGTAGACAATCAGTCTGAATTTTGACAATATTGATTGCTAAATGAAGCAAGGAAGACAATGTACAACAGACATGTAAGAGTCCTGTGTTTGAATACTAATTAATTAGCTGCAGTCATTTCTCAAACACAATAAAATATTGCCACTGGTGCTTAGTCTTACAAATATTTCTACTTTAATTGCCATAAATGTTATGTATTCTGGAGAGAAAAGAAGCAATTATTTCCCAGCTGCATTTACATATGGAAGCAACACTATCAAAATAAGCATGTCTTGTGGCCCTTTCATCAGAAATTATTTTTCCCTTCAACTATCTTTTGCACTTACCCATCTAATTTTTAGATAATGTTAATATATATGGTGCTAGAAACATGCATAGCCTTCACAGAAGCTTCTTCTGAAGGGATGTCAAGTCATTTTTAGTAAACCAGATCCTCATCCAGAAATACACAAAGATATTTTATAAAAGTCTGCAAAAATATATATGAAAAAAAAAGATTTTATGTCTTTTTAAAGAAGGTGCAGGCTACTCAGGAGGAGTACAAGGATGTGAGGTTATGCAGGGAGAAAATTAGAAAAGCCAAAGCCCATCTGAAAATTGATCTTGCCACTGCCATAAAAGACAACAAAAAAAGCTTTCTATATACACCAGCATTCTGAGGAGAATCTCCATCCTTTCTTTGATGTGGGTGGAAACAGTTACAGAGGACGAGGAAAAAAGGATGAGGTACTTAATGCCTTCTTTGCCGCAGTCTTTACTAGCAAGACCAATTGCTCTCCAGGTACCCAGCCCCCTGATCTGAAAGACAGGAAGCAGAATGAAGCCTTCATAATCCAAGGGGAAATGGTGAACTGCCTGCTCCACCCCTTGGAAACACACAGGTCCATGGGGCTGGATGTGATCTACCCAAGCATACTGAGGGAGCTGGTAGGAGTGCTCACCAAGTCCCTTTCAATCATTTACCAGCTAACTGGGGAGGTCACAGGTGACTGAAGTTGGTAAATATGATTTCCATCTACAAGAAAGAGCAGGAGGAGGATCCATGAAACTACAGACCTGTCAATCTGACCTTGGTGGAGGGGAAGGTTATAGAACAGATCATTTTGAGTGCCATCACACAGCATGCACAGGACAGACGGGATGAGGTCCAGTCAGCATGGTTTTAGGAAAGCCAGGTCCTGCTTGAACCTGGTTTCCTTCTGACAAGGTGGTGTGCTTAGTGGATGAGAGAAGGGCTATGCATGTTGTCTGCCCAGACTTTAGTAAAGCCTTTGACACCATTTCCCATAGCGCTCTCCTAAAGAAACTGGCTGGTCATGGCTTGGATGGGTGCACTGTTTGCTGGGTAAAAAAATGTCTGGATGGTGAATGGAATTCCCATTGGTTGTCAGTCACAATTGTGTTCCCCAAGGTTCAGTGTTGGGGCCAGTCCTGTTTAATATCTTTACTGATGATGTGGATGAGGGGATCAAGTGCACCCTCAGTCAGTTTGCAGATGACACCAAGTTGGCTGGGAGTGCTATTCTGCTGGAGGGTAGGAAGGCTCTGCAGAAGGATCTGGACAGGCTGGATCAGCAATACTGTGGCCTGCAGAACCAAGGCAGTGATCATCCTCCTGAACTTGGCACTGGTGAGGCCACACTTCAAACACTGTGTTCAGTTTTGGGCTTCTCACTACAAGAAAGAGATTGAGGTGCTGGAGTGTGTCCAGAGAAGGGCAACAGAACTGGTGAAAGGTCTGAAGCACAAGTTTAATCACTTAACTTGTCAGCATCACTAAAACAAAACTCAGAACTACTAGCTTTGCTTAACAGCAAAGTAGCTCTGTTCTGAGCTCTCCAAGAGCAAATGTTTTCTTCCATCCTGTTTCTCAATACAGTAAAGCATTCTCAGAACATGCAACATCTTTGGCATCATGTCAAAATGTGAAAAATGTAGACCTAACTGTAACTCTTAGAGTTGAAAATTATGAAAAATTTCAGACCCTAAAGAAAAGTACCCAGACATCTATCTGTAAGCACCTCTCTGAGATAAGGAGTGAAATGGCAAGATGGTCTTTTGAGTATTCCAATCTCCTCTCTTGTCACTGGGGTGCTAATGGAATATGTACTTATGCAAGTGAAGACAAAACTGGAGGAACATGCTTCAATTACCCATGAACTACTGCACCTTTATGTTGCTCTAACTCTTCTGACTTAAATCAAAACAAACTAAAAAACCCCCAAATACCGCACTGTGCTGTACAAGATTGATATGAAGAATAAATTACAGTAAGTACCACAGTAACCTTACTGATCTCTCTACACAGTTGCAAAGCTACTTGTTGGTTTTACAGCTTACCCACAAATGAAAAAAAATGTATTTATCATACAGCTTAGTAGAGTCAATTTAAATTTTATTTTTACATTGTCTTGCAACAGATTTTAGTATTATTTTTCTTATGATGTCTTATAAATCACATTTTCAAATACTCTTCAGAAAGCTGAAAAACAATCAAACTGTTGTTTTCTCTGAATAATAATTTTTCAGCTATGCATGAACACCTACTGCCTGATAAGCTTTTTGTTTCTCTCAAGGTTTGTAACAAATACTACTACCCTCATTTATTAGACAGACGGAAACTTACTTTTTCTTAATTTATAATCTTTCTTCACAACTAATTCATGTTTGTTAGCATGAATAAAGAGTGCAGTGCAAGGTAATTAATAAGAGAACAATCAACAATTTTGCAATCTGAGAGGCAGGAAAAGCTGTTTATTATGAGACTGAAGAAACAAAGCAATTTATCCACTGGGTATTATGACTGCATGTAGGGGTGGTTTATTTATGACGCAAATTGAAGGGGCACTGTATGAAGAGCCCAGATCTCCTAACTGCACTGCCCTCTACTACCGATGGTGCTCCCGAGGGCCACTCTCAGCATTGTATAACTCTGATCAGCTTTTGCACAGCCACCCTCAGAGATCTATTACGGTGCTAATGGAGTTTTATTTAATGTGGAAATGACACAACATTTTTTATGGGTTTCACAACTCCCAAGCCATATGGCCAAATGACCATCATGCAACAGCCATTACTTCACAGCCTTACAAAACTGGGAGTGCATTGGCTGTGTGCAGGGTGTAAAACTTGCAATGTGCAAAGCACATTTAGGGCACATTGAATAAAATGCATCTCCTTGGAAAAGCAGAAACATCAAGACAAGCTTTGGGAAAAAGACTTTAAAAAATATAAACCCTACTTTTCACTCTAGAAATCCGCACATCCTTCTTCTTTGCTGATGCAAGTATCCTTTTTTTCCCCTTATTTTTGCTTTTATTTTGTGGACAACTGGGTTTCCACAGAGACAGGAAGCAAATCAGACAGTACTGGGTGAGCACTTTCCCACCTTTAACACACATTCTGGAGGGAACAAATGAACACTTGGTCCTTGCAGCACCTGTGGACCTCCCCAGTGTCCTTCCCAGTCTTCAAAGCTGTAATGGCTGGCAGGGCATTAGACCTCTCCTCCCATTGTGTCAGACAAAGCCTTGTGCTCCCTAAGC
This sequence comes from Corapipo altera, assembly GCF_003945725.1. Lineage (NCBI taxonomy): Eukaryota > Metazoa > Chordata > Aves > Passeriformes > Pipridae > Corapipo > Corapipo altera. The sequence goes on along the minus strand of NW_020884890.1, from coordinate 768,606 downwards.
ACCGTTGGGTCTTGTAACATTTCTAAAAATAGTGATGTCAGCAATTAAGTGTCTGATCCTACTTCCCCTGAAGTCTGTAGAATTAATTTCAATTTACCTTGGATCAAGCCTTAATGTAGCAACATTCCTATGTGGGATCTCTGAAAAGAGATCTGAAAATGAAAAAAAAAAAAGCTAGTTCCACTGAGATTTTTTTCTTTACATTATCAAGTCTATGAGCAGGCTCTTCACTGAAGGCTCTTAAATCTTCTGTGCAGGTACAAAATAGCAATATAAATAAACATAGATAGCTTGGTAAATTAAAATATCTGCCATCTCAGCATTCTCTAATTAGCAATCTATTTTGAAAAATACAGTAACATATTTCCAAATTGCATCAGTATAGATTTCCCAAAGTTTAATACAAAATGGAAAGCACTGTCACTTCAAAACTTGCCCCAAGACCCTTGTTCTCCCTCCCTCATTTCCTCCTCAAATATAGTTCTGCCTACAAGCACATGTCAGAGATTGTAAGAGTATGAGGGAAAACTAAAGATCCTCCTAAAACATACCCCCACCACTTTTAGCATCACCTGCACTGTCACTTCAGGTACTATCCTGGGTAATTGTCTGCCCAGTTAGAAAATATTAAGAGTTTTAAAAAGTACAGTAGGGCATTGCTGTTGGCTGCATAGGTGTGCAAGTATGTTGTGCCTATGTCGGAAACACGCCTGGAGTACTAAGACACTCCTTGTCTTGGGGCTGAAAATGTTACCTTGCTTGGGATAGCATATATAAGTACAAATATTCATTTGGGAAAAATACTAACTACAGCATTTCATCAAGGAGTGAACAAAGTTGCCAGTGTTCATCAAGAAATTCATAAAATCTTTTCTGTGACCACAGGTAAAGGGGAGACCTAAACTTCCAGCATAAGATCGAGACACAGGACTGTCAGCCTCAAAAATAAATACTATCCCCACAGTGAAACAGTTACTGCTATGATGCATCAGCCTAAGAAAGTTGTCCGAGAAACAGTTTGAATAAAAAGTTGACACTGCATAAGAATTCTGAGCCTTCAGCAGTGAAATTTCCCAAAAATCTAAATTTGGAACAAAACTGTCACAGAATATTTGTCAGGTAAATGGTTATGGAGTCCTTCTAAGACACAAACTTCACATCCACGAGGGTGTAAGCCCTGGATGCACACTGCAGACAAGAAGTGGATTCCATGCTGCTGCCCAAACATAACCCCATGCCTGTGTTTTTTGTAAGCACTACCCTGTAGTCACCTATTATTGGGAAATTTGTTATGATACAGAGGCTCGGATAAACAAAATGTGTCCCTCAGACTGCAGTTAGGAGTCTAAATACCTTCACTGAAGTTAAACATTTGGTACTATCCCCTTCACTGATACTTTCTTTGGCTTAGCAAAGGTGCCTTATCGCTTGCTGTGGTTACTTTTACGAATCTCAGTTTAAGCTGCCTAATTGCTCATGGCCCGTAATACTCATCCTGACAGAAGGCTGCATTGCAGGATTGAGTTGTAATCTCCCTTGTACACCTAATCTAAGAACTTTCATCTTATTTAAAAAATAAGGTATTAAAGCCATAGTTACAAATATATCTGGCAACATTTAAAACAGGTTGTTGCATGTGAAACTCAAAAACTTACCTGAGAAATGGAAGTCCATAGACAATTTTTTTTAACACCAAATAGAAAAACATAACAAAAAAGTTTTTTTTTAGAATACTCTACAGAATACTGGCATGTTATACAAATGCAATTAACCCATTGAAATTTAAACTAGTTGCAAGTTATGTTCAAGGCACCTTTTTTATAGTTTTTTTTAACGTTCATTCTACATTCACACTAGTTTAACCATGTAAACAAGTCTGTGAAAGCTCAGATTAAGGTCACTTTCAGATCTGTATGCCAAATACTTCAGAGAAATATCATATTACAAGAAAAATTCAATAAAGTAAGATAGATCCATCTGCTGCTCAAACAGTTCAGTAGATGCTACGGGGTAAATTATTAACAAGATGAAACCTAAAAGAGGTTTTCAAAAATTAGTTTAAAGATAAGTAACATACAATGCATTAACATTGTGTTTATCATTTGAAAGTGTACATAAATGCTGAAGAAATACAATTCGCTATTCCTAGTGCTATCCTATTTTATAGAGCAAATCTTTGGAAACAGTATTATCTGAAGTTTAAAAACATACTGAATCTTTTTTGCCCTATGCTTAATCTTACAATATGCTGGAATGTATTTTCTTCATATGAAAACATATAAAATTAATCTTACATTAAAAACACTATAAACAACTTCCTTGAGGCAACTTCTGGACACAGAATTTCTGTAAAGATTAAAGTATAACAATTTTAGGATAATTATTTTTAAAAATATGTACATTCATTCCAATGTCCTAAACCCAAGAAGAAACCCAAGTAAGCTGTACAAAAGTTGGCCACTAGTCTTTATCCAGTTAAGATTACATCCAGCTTTGCTAGTCTTGCATAATCAACAAAAGTCTTACTTGCTTTTGTGTAGGAAATTCCCAAACTTTTGCATAAATCCTCTCAGCTTATTTTCATTAGGCTGCAATGGATGGTAAGCAGTTGAGTTGTAGCTGGCCATGTGATTACTCCTGCCATAATTATTCCCTAAGGTCTTGCTTTTGATATCTGATAGATGTGAACTGCTGTTGGCTGCATTTCCTGCAGGTTGGCTAGCATTTTCCATCTTACAAAATGGCTCAAAGCGACTATAAACACGCCTTTCGCTCAAACGAGATCTCAGCTCCTCTTGGGGTTTTGAATTTGCCAGCTGTGGTGTCACCGAACTTGCTCTTTGAAGTGCAGAAACAAGAGTACTTTCAGAAGCGGTATTTGTGGAGGTTTCCTTCATATCTTGATACTGAATCTGTTCTGTGTTAAATCTTGGGGTAGATGCATCTCCTGCAGTTTCGATGAACTTACTTTCCAGGGGGCACAAGAGAGGACACATTTTATTGCTTTCATCAGATGGAGGTTTTTGAGATTTTGGTGACTTTGGAGACTTTGGAGACTTTGTTGGGCTACCAGTGACATCTTCTTTACTTCTGTTCAAGCTCCCTTGAGAATTTGCTGATGTGTTTCTTTTTCTCCTTGGGGAAGAATCTGTCTTATTTTCAGAAATCTTTGGTTTTTGATTCTCATCTTCAGAAACCAATGTGTCAGAACTACTACACATCCTGTAAAAGGCAGGACCTTTGTTTTTTGACAAGTTTTCCTTCTTGTCTGGTGTGAGATTAAGAAATGACCGCAATTTCTGGGATCCTTTCTTTAGAAAACTTGGGGAACTCTTACTTTCTTTCTTTGATGTGCAATCCTTACTAGACTCCTCCTTGTTTGCTTCAGTGAGAACCGCCATAGAGATTGCCTTGCTAGCAGTTGGGCTCATTAGCTCTCCTTTCAGGTTCTTTTCCTCCTGTGGCAAGTGATTGGTCACACTGTGCAAACTTTTAGCACTCTTCAGCATGTCTTCTGGAAGTTTTGGACCAACTGGCTGCTTAAGTCTATGCCTAGTCAACGTGCTGTAAACATAATTGGATGCATGCTTGTTGGCACCAGGGTCCAATATGGACTTTGAATTAAACATGGGAAAACTTCTCCTTTTGAGCACATTTTCATTCTGAAGGTTCTTCAGATTTTCTGAATGTTTGTCTGTACACAGTGTTGTGTACAAATAAAGTGATGTGTCACCAGTTGCATTTGAATTTACAGGAGGTTTTGTGCTGTCTGTACTATGAATTCTGTGGTTTTTTGGAGCATCTGATTTAAGAGGGAAGTTTGTGCTAAGGTCTTCTGAAATATTATCCGTTCCATTTTCCACACTCGGAGCATGATTAGATGTCCCTTTAGGTGTTGCACTTCCCTCTGACCCAATTATAGTTGAATTTGAAGAACTTGCACAGCTGCTTACTTCCTGCTGTTCAGGTAAAGTTGGCTGAAACACCAACGACGATCGCAAGCGAGAATGAGAATACAGTGCATGAGCTTTCATATTTTCAGCTGTGTCATAGCTATCATATCTGTCACCCACAGCTGACCCATTAGACTCTACTGGATAATCTGTTTGATCATTCAAATATGACTTTATTCGCCAGTTACGTAGGAATGACTTTGTTGTGTGTTCGAGAGTTGGCATCCTTTGCTGCAGATGGCGGATATGATTATCTGTCCCGTTAAAAGATCTCCGCACAATTGAATTTCTTTCTGCAAGATTTACTTTCGGTCGTGAAAACTGATCAGCAAAACTTTGCTGGGGTATATTGTAGTTATTTGCATATCCTCCTCGTAATGAGGAAACAATACTAAGGCTATCAGATGGCATTTTCCAAGTATTTGATGGATTGTTGGCTCTGTTAATAGCTCTGTTGAGCAACAGGTAAGGTGTCCTTTCTGGCTTTTCCCCAGCATAACTATGTCTCTTCCAGTGCTCATTTTTTTCACTAGGTTGATATTGCTGGATTGGATTTTGCACATTAAAATTTGGATGAAATGGTTGCTTATTATAGGCTTGATTTCTCAAGCCATATTTATCTATATCATTTACTGCATATCTTCCACGGGTTTTCCAACAAACAGGATCTATCTTGTGAACCTTGTCTTGCCTACCAAAAAGGTTTCTTTGGCTAGAAACTGAAGCCAAAGAAGACACTGAGTGTTGGTATGTATCATTATCCCAGAGTGTCCTATGACTGTTTACCCGCACTAGTTCTGGAGCAAATGAGCTAGGAACAGAAGAACGGGCATACAGTGTCCTGAACTCTTCATCGAAAGATTCCACAAGCTGTCCTGTGATAACTTGAACCATACTGAGGTTGGTTTTTTCAAATGACCACATAAAGCTGAAAGAAGAACAAATGACCATTAGATGCAGTTCTTTTGAGCTAAAGTATTACACTAGTGCTTCTTGCTGTGGAAGCTTTTGCACAAACCTGGGGTTTGTAAAAATACTTTCTAAATACATAAACAAATAAATGTTGGGAATGATTCACGTAATTTAGACTCAGAAGGTCTAATGTAATACCAATAAAACTCAGCTAGAAACTTTACACTGCTTTCAGTGGGGCCAGGAATGAGTCTATAACTACCCCTATAACTGCCCTTATAAAAAGTATTCTAAGAAAGTATTCACAAATGTAGAACAGGGAAGTACAAATAGCTAATGGAAAAAATCACCTCTACAAAGACTAAGGCAGGATTAACATTACCCACTATATTTAGTCTTCAGTCAGAGAATGTTACTGTGTGGTTATGTTGTGAAAAAAAAAAATACATCTGAAAAAATATCCAGGACTGCTTTGGCAGTTTTTAATGTACTTCATTCTAAACGTATTTTCAAAAAGATGGAGCTCAGAATCATTAAAAAGTTTACATTTTCTATTATGCACATTGGATTGGATATGAACATTTCTTTTATTGCAATGATAATGCTTTGATGAAGCAAATTTTCCTCTGTTGTAAAAGACTGAACACATGCTCAAAGCTAAGTATCTGTAAGTATTTTACAGCTACAAAATGAAATAAAATAAATTAATATGTACATTAAGGATGTTGCAACAAAACTAATATCATGGTGTGTAAAACATGCAATTTGTAGATTACAACGAAGAAAAAACCTGTTTTGAAATCCTAATTTCATGAAAAGAGCTAGAAAAAAAATTAAATCAACGGACTTATTTTATTTGCACTTTTTATCTGGATATTAGAAAATAGGTTTGTTGTATTGACAAAAATAGCTTGCTGCTGTAATTTTTTCTTGCTATTTTTGTATTTTTCAGGAAGTAATACTGTGTTGAGATTAAATGAAATCATGCTGCATAAGTTTTTTTCTATTGATTTTCACAATTAAGAATAATACATAATCTTTGAGACAAAACCCTAAACTTTAAATTGACTTCAAAGTGACAGTTCAGAAAGACCCATATTTCCTGCTATAAATAACTTATTATCTTACAAAACAAGCTTAATTTCTACAGAAATTGATGATTCCAATGCCTGTGGTACAAGGCCTTAAAGCAGTGCTATTTTTCAAAATGAAATGAGAAAAACTATTGCATTCTCACAGACCTTAACACTGTGTGTAGATGTCAAGACTCTCCCTGCACTGTCTTACACTAATTAATTTATGAACTTGTCATCTACCCCACTATCATTTATACATGTCAGTCTGAATTTGGGGCTGAATCTCAGAGGAAGTAAAAAGTCATATTTTCAAAAGCTTACAGTGGTGGAAATCTGTGAAAGGCAGTGGCTGTGGATCTGGTACCCAGACACTATGCTGGCAGAAACTAATTCAGTAGGCCAAAGGAGAAAAGTGTAGCATGAAAAGAAGGAAAATATTTAATAATGTGTGAGTTAAACATAGTTTTTTTCCAGCTCTGCAAAGCTGTAAATTCTTCTAGCCTATGCTTTGCACACATCCACTGGAAATAAAATGGAATGCAGAATAAAGAAAGTCAAACATAAAGACTTGGGCAATTCTGAATTTGACCACCATTAAGTGCCACACAGTCTGTCTATAATGTTATCTTTAGAAGATTATTATGTGGAGGAACTATCCAAGCTAGCTTATAAAATAATTCTGGTGGCCTTTTCTGAAGCAAATGTTAAACAAGAACAATTCAGGCAATATAAGACAAATCAGGATTTTCCTCCCTTTTTAGCAAGTCTTCAGGTTTGGCAAAACCTATGTGCCTTATTTCTTATTTGTGAAAAATGAAGAGAAGACCTGTTAGGCTAGTTAGCAAGAAGTATCTTTGATAACCTGTTAAATTACAGAAAAGATAATCAAATGAACGCATGTGGTTCCCTGCAAGAATTTTTACAAATAGGAAAAAGACCAAATTTGCTATAGCAGTAGTGCTGAGATGACAGGTTTGCTATGGACACTTCAGTGATTGATCTTACCTGTAGGAACCATATACAACTTTCTTACAGTCAACAAGAATAAATTTTTGTTCCATTTTTCCATGGAATTTTGCTCCTGTTTTAGAATAATAATCTTGTCCTTTCACTGTCCGCACCCTCATGTTCTGAAAAAGACAATCAAAATACTTTACTTGGTCTACTATAGTCCATATTAGCACCTAGGGGGTTGAAATTCAGAGGAACAGTAGGAGAAAAGTTACATTATTACATATTAATAAACTCTGCAGGGAAGTAAACTCTGATCCAACTTCCTGCCTAGGGACTCAAAATGGCAAGTCACTGCTTTGTCTTCAAGACTGATGAGATTCCATACGCCACAGAAAAGTAAATTCCACTTTTCCATATCCACCCCTTCCAGAAATGAGGTTCTGGCACAAGAAGTCTTCAACAAGGGGAAGAGGTTTCGTACTGTAAAAAAAATTCTTTCCATCATCTCCTGTACATATTTATAAGATTTCCAAGTATCTCAGCTAATCATAGACAACACCTAAAGAGCCAGGATTACTTTTAGTTCAATTGAACAAGGCTGCTGTATCTATGAACACATATACCCCACTCTGAGAAGGGTGTCACGTGGTGCCAGAATCCCTCAAAGTTTCACCAGTTTCACCAGAGTTTCCCTATCTAAATTCAGAGATGCTAGAACAACATGCATAAGTAGCATGAACTCTATGCAGTAGTTAATTTTTAATTCTATTAAGCTTTATGTTTTACTCATGTGAACTCAGTAAATGGTACTTGGGAAATTTTCCACTTTATCTCAAAAATGAGGTTAATTTTTATCCCAGGCTACTGATGAAACTGATTCAGCTACATCAGTGTATTCTTTTTGTCTCTCTCTCTCCTGTCACTTGTTTCTTTAAGCCCATAGAAATAAAAAAAAAATTAAAGAAGTGTTACTACGCCTTATGAACTGTACTAATAATAATTTTCAAAAAATTCTCATGGAGATGTAGAAAACAAGAAATTAGTAGATAGAGGTGCTTATAGAAAAATTAAAATTTCTATCCAATTTAAACCAACCTACAGCATCTACCTCATGTGGCTGTTAGACACAAAATGCTTCACAAGACATGAAAACAGCTTGGAATATAGCTGTGAATGATCACAATATTTACTTTAGTTTCTTGCCTTGCCATATTTTTTTCTAGCAACACTAATTTGTGGTAATTTACAAGTACTCCAGTGGGAGTGAAATCCATAGTTTAGCATTGGCAGTAAGAAAACAGAATCTATATGATCATTACAAAGTCTGTATATATGGAAATGGTGCAATGTAAGACTTGTGAATACAGAGGAATGTCTTGCTTCACAGGACTGCTACAAGGATAGGTTGCAAATCACAGCAGACGCGCTCTGTAAAGGTCAGGTATAGGTGAATTAGAGCTGCTAATGAAGCAAATGGAAAACATCATGTACACAGTAAATTCAGCAAAATCAGGAGGATGAAATAAATAGGATAGGATAGGACTATTTCAGATGGAAAGGGCCTGCAACGATCATCTAGTCCAACTGCCTGATGAATTCAGGGCTGACCAAAGGTTAAAGCAAATTATTAAGCGCATTGCCCAAATGTCTCTTAAACACTGACAGGTTTGGGGCATTGACCACCCCTCTAAGAAGCCTGTTCCAGTGTTAGAAAACTCTCTCCTTAAAGAAATGCTTCCTGATGCCCAACTTCCTAAACTTCCTGTGGTGCAGCTTTGAACCATTCCCACATGTCTTGTCACTGGATACCAGGAGGAAGAGACCAGTATCTCCTTCTCCACTTCCCGTTCTCAGGAAGCTGTAGAGATGTTTAGACTTACAAGAGCATTTAAGATTCCAGTCTACAAAGTATGACTGAGTTTGCAATACAGTTACGTAAGACTTCACTGTCTATGGGAGCACTTGTATATTCACCTAAAACATATGAAGTTCTAGATAAAGGTTGTAGGAGTTTTAAGAATAATGTCTACTACAATCCAATGAATTTTATCTTTCCAAACAGAAAATTCAAAAAATTAGGAGACAACACCCATGAAATGAAAGCACATTTCCAGATAACATTTTCTAAATCAGTATATATATCAGTATATGAAGATGAAACCTATGTGGTTTCATCTTCAGGCTATAGGACTCTCCTGCTTACTCTAGTTAAACTCATGGTTTAACTCAAGCTATTCAAGTTCTTTAAATTTTATTCACCATTTTGTGAGCTTTCACTTAGCATTTTTGTCAAGCTGTGTTTGAACACAAATGCAACTCAGTTAAAATGTACAAAGACAGCATTTAAGAATTACTTTTGTTTGTGAACTAAATGTCTTGCAAATGTGCTAAAAACAAAGTTTATCTCTTAATTAGATAAATAAAAGAAGTAGGATGTAGAAGTGTTGTAAAATTTTAAAAGGTAAAAATTTTAAAAGTGAAAATACAGGTGGTGAATGCTTAGGTCTATTTTCAGAAACAGCTACAACAAATAAGTAACAACCCGATTTGTACTACTGAATGGGAGGTGAATGTAAGTTTGCATCTCTACCTGTTAATCACTTTTGACAATCTAGCATTGTGTCTTTCAAGTTTTCTGCGTTCCAATTAGAAGTTTTCTTACCAACGAAAGTCAGTTTTCCCGCTTTACCAAAGTGTTTTTGTTAACTTTGAACAAGACAAGCCCATTGAAGAAAATAAGTTTTTTCTCCAGCAGCTATTCAATCTTTAACTATTTAAATAAAAAACTTTTATTCTAAAGATAAATACTGTGGAAAAAGTAATTCCTGAAAAAGAAGATAAGAAAATACTGGAATTTACCCATTCTAAAGATAACCATAATAGTAAAGCCTTATTTACTATAAAATAATTTCATTAGTTAGTAATGAAATTTGCATTTACTTTGGTTTACCCAATTCTATATACCACATAATTGTATGTGTATGTCAGATTTATATTTAATTATATTGAATCATATTTATGACATTATAGTTTGAAAAGGTAACTTGAGAGTCAACTTATATGTTTTCAAATAACCATAGCAAGTAACATCGGCCTAAAGACATGTCAGTTGAACACATCAAATCTTACTGAGACAAGGTCTGATAGGTATTGGACAGGATATTACTTGGGAATCTGGAATGCTGGAGGCACACCCAAGGCTAATGGCTTGCAAATTACCATACTATATATAAAAAAAATAAAGTTTTGCCTTAGGTACTCATAAATTGTAATATAATTTCAAGTAGGCATATATAAAAAAGGAGTAAAATTTACATTAAATTCTTGTTGTTGTTGTTGTTGTTTTTTAAACTGTAGTCAATGCTTACTCTGTTCTCTTTTTTGCTTTCCTCCTCTTCAGTATTTTTCCTCCTGCAGCTTTTCTATCCTGATGCCTCTATCCTGCACTCTTTTCCTCCCTTGGTAGGTACCAGATGAGAACATGACACGTGGTAGAGATCATGCTCACCTTCCATACATAACACTTCCTTTTCCTCCACAGCTTATCTGGCATTCTTCACCAGCTTCAAACCCTCTAATTATGTGCCAGGAATGCATACTTTGAATAATCACACAAAATACAGACCATCTTTGAGGATATATTGTTACAATGCATTCCACTTAGGATCAGAAGCAGTAAATATACACATACTGAATTACAAGCCCCATTTGGTATGAAATGCTGGGCTTCACCTTCCTATCTGGTTTCATTCTTCAGGCTATAGGACTCTCCTGCTTACTCTAGTGTGTCACTCACCACTGCATAATTGTGGGTAAAGCAGTAATTTATTTATTAATGGAGGTTGTTGAAGCCAAACAAGAAGTTCTTCTCTCTCATCCAAAAGGAGGTTGTAGGACACTCGGGAATACTTAAAACATCCAGTGGCTGCAGTTTCAGGATAGCCATCAGGTCTATCCAGTTAAAAGACACCTAAACAATGAATGGGAAACAAGCTCTAATCTCCTTTTATGTACAACTGTACACTATAATCTCAGAGAGAGCCACATAACCCCCATTATACATTTATTTTCATCAGTAAAAACTCTCCTATGACAAATAAGTACACTGAGTACTTATTTCATTTCAGTACTTTTTATTTGTAGACACTGTTTCTGTCAGTGTTCAATTACTGACCCTGTACTTGCTGTCAAGAATATGTACAAAGAAGAAAATGCATGTCTACCTAATATTTAGCTAACTGTTTTTAAGGAAAAATAGTCAAATTTCTCATATTGTTCCTCATTGCTAATATTATTTATTATCCTGGGCCTCTCTCCTCTAAGATATAATAGGTCACAGAATCACAGAATATCTCAAGGATCATCTGATCCAACCTTTCTTGGCAAAAGCATAGTTTGGACAAGACAGCCCAACACTTGTCCAACTGAATCTTAGAAGTGTCCAGCTGAGAAATCCACCACTACCCTGAGGAGATTATTTCAATGGCTGACTATTCTCATTGTGACAAAATTTTCTCGTGTTCAACCAGAATCTCTCCAGGAGTAACTTGTTCCCAATACCCCTCGTCTTTTCCATGTGACTCCTTGTAAAAAAGGAGCCTCCATCCTCTTTGTAGCTAGCCTTTCCATACCGGAAAATGGTGATAAGGTCTCCCCTTCTCTTCTTAAGGCTGAAATAACTAAATTCTCTCAGCCTTTCCTCATCTGGCAGCTTCCCAGACTTCGGATAATCTCTGTGGCCCTTCTCTAGACCCTCTCCACCCTCTCCACATCTTTTTTAAGTAGTGGGGACTAAAACTGAACACAGTATTCCAAGTGTGGCCTGACAGTTGTTGGGTAGAGTGGGATACTGAGTTTTTTATCTCTGCTGGTGATGCCCTCATTGATGCAGCCCTGCATCCTGCTCGCTTTCTTTGCTGGAGCAGCACACTGCTCGCTCACATTAAGCTTGTTGTCCATGGAGCCCCAGGTCCCTTTCCACAGAGCCACTCCCCAGCTGGGTCTATCCCAGCCTGTGCAGCACTTCTGGATTATGTTCTCCCAGGTGCAAGACCTCACCCTTGTCCTTGCTGAACTTCATAAGGTTCTTGTTAGCCCACCCTTACAGCTAATCCAGGTCCTCCTGCAGGGTGGATCTCCCTTCTGAAGTGTCCATGTATCCACTCAGTTTGGTAACACTAGTCCACTTTGTCACTGTATACTAAATCCCATCTTCCAGATCACTTATGAGGATATTAAACAGCATTGGACCCAGTATTGATCCCCAGGGGACTCCACTTGTGAAAACTGACAGTTTAAAATGGAGTTATTAACCATATACATATATATATATAAATATATATGTGCTGTACAAATGCTAAGTAGTTTTCAAGTTTGCTTCTGTCTGAATCTGATTCAATAACCACTCAAGACTTGACTGAAGTCTGGCCCTTGCCACAGAAGTTTGCTCGCAGATACAATATCATGCTGTGCATGACTATTCAGTAACCAAATTTGACTCAGATGTGGAAGTACTGGAAAATTTTTGATAATTTTGATAACACTGGTGAGAAAAAACAGGCTTCAAGTAGGTCTCAAGAGCAGCTCCCACTATGCATTTAAACATACACATCTGGAAGTAGACTTCACAAAAGGAAAGTAAAATCAATTCATCAGTGGTTGTATTTTCTCTTTCCTGCAATTCATTAAAAATACTGAGAGGAGTATCAGGAGATAAACAGTTCCTGCCGAATTGCTTTCAATACTCTTCTGTAGCAAAATGATTTTTCAATATTGATGGAGGAGTAAAAATAGGTTTCTGAAGAGCATAGAACCTTTGCCACATCTCACTTCATATCAAATACAACACAAAGATCTGTGTCAGATCTTTGTCAGGAGCTAGGCTGACTTCTCGTTGTAGGCAACACCACTGCCTACAACATTGGTTTTTCATTTCTAATCCAAAATTCACTGAGCATTCTGATGGCTCTGGGAATTGTTGTCTTGCAGTTCAAATCTGTTTCACAGTTTTCTGCAACACTTGTCAGTAGCAGAAAAAAAAAATCTGCAAAAAATTTAGTTATTAGTTTCTGAAAAATCACCTGAAAAAAAGTCTGAATCTGTAACAACTCTTCATCTTCAATGCAAAGGAATTGCTAACTGAACAAGTCAGAGCAGTGACAGAGTTAATCAAAAGAATATTAGGTAGAGAAAAAAAAAAGAAATGCAGTAATTACTAAGGATAAATATAACACAGTCAGAAAACAAATGAAACCAGGGAAAGAGAAATGGGAAAGTATAGGAAGATGATTATTTATCTGAGTTCCACTGGTGATGTTAAGGTGAACATTAAGTAAACAACCCACAAGAAAACATGCTATAGGAAAGACTAAAAAATCTCCTAGTTAACCTCTGATTTCACATCCTCCTTTTGGAATTTACAAAATAATTACAGAAAATATAGTCTATCCATTTCTTCAATTACATCTTTCAATAAAGAGGGAAACAAGCCCTGATACAAAGTCAGACTACAGATGAGGAAAACTGGCTGTGCAGACATTTAATGCAGATTTATGAATAAAATCCTCTTTTATTCCATACAAAAGACTACTTAATTGCAAATATGAATTAAAAATACAGTTTCGCTCATCATTACATCTCATTTTTTACTGATTCAAAGGGAGAGAAAAAGAGAGAGAGAAGGTGTAGGGTCCAAAAAGCTTTACAAAAACTCATCATGAGTGCATAGCCTAAGAAGCATCAGCCATACTCTAAGACTGAACCAAATCATGCTAGGGAATAATAAGACTGATGCTGCTGGTGCTACATCTTCAGGAAAACAAATAGATTCATACAACTCTGTCCTCTTCTTGCCTTCACTAAACAGAAGGGGAAGACCGAAAGCAAAGAGTACAAAAAGTTGAAGATGGTATTTTTTTTTCTGAACCTTTTTTTACTGAACCTTAAGGTGATGGGAAAAAGGGAAAGGGAGAAAACATCTCTGAAGTACTGACTGTTCTTTATAGTCATCTCCAGTTTTTCTTTATCCTCTAGAAAGGTGTAGCAATTACTGCAGGAGTAGTAAGCTGCTATTCTCAGAGCAACAGTCACTGGGAGTAGCACTTGGATTAGAAGACCATTAATTTGAACAGCTTTATTACAAGCTAAACTGGAAACGCAGCACACAACAAGATTACTGCTTAGCTCTTTAGCATATATGTTTTATTTTCTGATAAAACTCAAAGCATTCTAAGTAAACCTTGCAGAGTGAAGATGTATTTTATTTCTCCCACTATTACAAAACAGAAACATATAAAATACAATGTCACTGAAGAGGCCAAGTCCAAACCTCTCAATTCCAGACTAACCCATATAAAATACACTCTAATGTATGAATATTAATTCTTTCAACCACAGTATAAATACCTATAGGTCTACAAAACTAGTAAAAAGACAATCTCGAATCCACTCAAAACAAGTTAAATTTTTGAAAAAGTTGTAGATACAAATTCATGGAATTAATTTGAAAATGCATACTATGACATTTTTGAGATAACACTTGAAATGCATGGTTGTAATTTCCTTTGTTTTGGAAGGACGAAACCCATTCCATATATAGACATAGACCATACTTTGCAACCTCTACAGCATAATTAACCCAAGTAATCAGCAAATGGTGGTATCTCAAGTTCCAGAGTATGTAAATATTGCCAAATACTGATTTCATAAGGCAATCACGACTAGTGTCTATAGAACGACAACATGGTTTTGGTATTTCTTTCCAGAAGTTCCCACAGCTCTGTACTTTATGCCACCATAGAGCAATCCCATTCACTCATACACAAGAAAAAAGCACTGTTTTTCTGAGTGGAGATACTTTTAAGGACTAAAGTCAACACTTCAGAGTAAAAATTGGTATAAAATACAGGTTTGCTCCCTACTAAAAAGTCCTCTTTATCCTTACAAATACACCACAACTCTATCTGATTTTTGGACTGGGTTCTTAAAATAGGTGCTGCTAAGAAGAGCTTTTATAATATTTTTGCCTGGCATGAACATGGCTTGACTAGATACAGAAGCAAGGAAATGCAAATGGAACTATACAGAAGTTCAGCCAATGCAGTGCTCAGAGCTTTGCAAAGAGACTGACAACATCTTTGGAACTTTTTCAGTACTATTAGTAGTAGAGTAAATCTAGAAGTATTTATGAAGCATTTAAGTCTGTGCAGCTCATGGTTTGTATTCTAATCCCTGCTAAATATTAGGGTAGTGCAGGACATCTTGTGAAAAATGTAAATGTTAGTCACGTTGTTATCTCTCAGAGGACAAAATTACATATTTAATGTCTAAAAGTAATACTCCCTTAAGACATAGTTCACAGATATGATAAGATGGATTTTCAGGAAAACACTAATAAAATAGAATCCTGGGCCTCTTAAAGTATTTTAATGCATAACCTTAAAGAAAAAGATCATAAAATGAACTACACAATTTAATAATTTATATAAGTTTTATGACTTTATTTGCAGGTAACCTTAAGAGAAAGAAAAAAAGGTTTAGTTTTTCAAACATGCAGTATTTCTAAATACACAATAATGGAAAATTATTTTACAAATAATATGAAAAAGATACTTTCTAAAGAAAAAATATCCATAGAGAAAGTTCTGCTGAGAGCTTACCTATTTATATCTGATTGTCATTTGAAAAATCAGTATGTGATAATCACTTTTTCAAAACAGTCACTTTTCAGTGGGCTGCGGAGGAATAAAGTGAATGTTCATGCAACAGGAAGCCTTACCCTGAGCCTCTGAACTTGACAGCCTTGTTTCTCTGTCATCTTCAGAAAGTGACTGAAGTTTGACTCATCAAGCAGAAGATACACTGCGATCCCTCTAGCAGATGCCTCCACGATTTCTCTAAAAATATCCACGTCTGTAAACATATCCATAACAATGGCAATGACCTGAATAAAACAGAAAATACACAAATTATTGTATTGTATAAACACATATATAGAACTCTTCACTGAAGGTTGCACTGAGAAGCCAACACACTAATCTTTTTTACACATTAAAATGTTCTATTTTCCATGTGGTACCACTTAACATGGAAAGCTTTTCAAAACCACAGGAATTTTTTGAGAAGTCAAGTGATTGCTTGTGTGACATTCATCACAAGTACTAAAGTCCGGCAAAACATTGTGTTGTGGGTTGTCTTGGTTTTGGTTGGAATTGAGTTAATTTTGTTTTGGTACAGCTGGTAGAGTGTTGTGTTTTGGATTTAGTATGAGAATAATGCTAATAACAAACTGATGCTTTGGTTGTTGCTAAGTAGCACTTACCCAAGTGAAGGACTTCTCAGTTTCCCATGCTCTGCCAGGAAGTGGGTGCACAAGAAGCCAAGAGGGCACACAGCCAGCACAACTGACCCAAACTGGACAAAGGCATATTCCATACCACAGAGTGTCATGGTCAGCATATAAAGTGGAGGGAGTTGGTTGTGAGGGGAGAATCGCTGCTCAGGAACTGGCTGGGCATTGGTCAGCTAGTGGTGAGTAGTTGCAATGTGCATCACTTTGTTTTCTTGGGTTTTATTTCTCTCTCTCTCTCTCTCCTTTTAATTACAATTATTGTTATAATCATCAATAGTATCTTACATAATTATTATATTTTACTTAGCTTCAATTAATAAACTGTTCTTATCTCCACAAACAAGGTTTTACTTCTTTTCAGTTCTCTCCTCCATCCCACTGAGGGGGTGAGTGAGCAAGTGGGTGTGAAGACCTCAGCTGCCAGCTGGGGTTAAACCATGACATGGGTGTATGTAGTGACTGGTTATGTGAGGAAAAGGAAATTCAGTGAAAGAGAAAGGAATGGAAAAACAGCAATACAAGTACAGTGGAAAAAAACTAAACCATCAAAATATAACCGCAGTGTGGATTAAAAAAAATTCAGATAAAGTTTTTGTATAACGGGCTTCTTAATCTTTCATAATTTTCTCTAAAGCTAATGGCTCGAGAGCCTAAAGTATCCAGTAAGCAGACACTGAAGAGCTGGAGGAGTTGAGGACTTTAGGGTTGGAACTGATTCAGCACCCTTACTGGGAGTAAACTTCCTCAGCTGGTGAAGAGCCTGGTTCAAGAAGATCAGAGCGATGAACGCCAGCTACTGACACCCTTCAATCCATAGGGGTAATGTCTGATTGGGAGAAGCAATGTCCCTCTAATGGTATTTTGGAGATACATAGGGAGATGCTGTACTGTTTACACATATTAGCAATTTGGAAAGAACTAGTGTTGAAAAGTTAAAGGAAATAACAGAGGAAGAACAAGTGTCTGTGTAGCTTTTAAAGACAGTATTTTTATCTACTAGAGTCTTCATGAAAAGTTCAAGTGAGATGTCTTAGGTGCAAATTCAAACCAAGTAATGCCTTTCACAGGTATCAAAGCAGGTTTTTACCGTTTTCATTAACCTTTAAACTACCTGTACCTGAACTTTAATGCCACAATCACTCATTTATTCTGGAACTGAAACATTTACCTCATTCACAAAATTTGGTAAATGCTGTTGCACCCACCCAGGTAAAAGTCATGTCTCTGGTCAGTTGTATGAATTATCTTTTTGAATCCTATCTGCCTAGAACTGAAAGTTTCACTTATGCCAAACGTATTTAAAACACTACAAATATTAATGAGATCTGATTTAACATAAAATAAAAGGAAAATAACAATGTCATTAGAAAAGGTAAAAAGACAGCTCCTGAAGTAGTAAAAAGGAAAGAACTTGGCCTTATCGTAACATGTCACCTGGCAATAAACAGACTACAAATCCATCAGTCAGAGAGGAAATGAACAGCATGAAAGAATTCAATTATTTCAAAAATCTTAGGTAATATGCCTATGTTCTACCTCATTTGTTTTACCAACATTTTGAAAATAAAACCCAAATGTGCTTTTTAACAGTATAGAATATATTTCTTTATCTAAACACGGAAAAGCACAAAAGTTTATCTTGACTCTAAGGACCCCATCACTTTCAGACTTCACCTTCTGCTTGGTCTTGTTAACTGAACACAGCAACCCTATTTATTCACCTGTCTTGTTTCACTTGTGGCTGAGAAGAAAATTGCCAACACAGATCAGTGTGGTAGATAAAAAGAACAAAAAATAAAGTCTGCTCTCAAATAGTCTCTGTCTCATTACCTGTGTCGCCCTTCCTCTGAACTCCCTAATTTCTTCCTAACGTTTCCTTTTCTTCAGATCTTCAAGAAAGGGTGCTCATTACATTCTGGATAAACTTAAATGTAAGAGAAAAATCCTGAGTGGATTCATTAGTGTACACTTATATGAATACATGAAATATTCAACATCCACAGTACAGCCTCACTTTCCTGTGGCAGATATCTAAGATACTCATATGTTTGCAGCATCTGCGGATATGCAAAGACTGATAAACTGGATATGCAGAAAAAATCCCCGCAAAATTAGTAATAAAAACTGAAACCCAACACTGACTAGAATGGTCATATCTAGCTTTATGAAAAGGGAAGGAGAGAAATAAATACATAAGCAAGTAGGCCAGTAAGTTGGTGGTATGAGAGGGATGCATGTGCACTAGTGTGCAGATATTTCATAACTTGGGAATGAATAGGGGAACCCTTTTTATTTTCACTAGTAGAATTGTTCTTAAACCATTTAGCTTATTAAATTGAAGTTATTCTGCAAAGCACCAAGTAGTCATGCAAGAAAATGTAGATTTCACTATTCGAGTTGGAACATTTTGAATCCTGAAGCTTGTGCTGGCTTTAAGGTCCTCAGCAGAATTTAAGTACATGTATGCAAAGCCACAGTCATGATCTGACAACCAGAGCTGGCCATCGCTTTGTGCATTCCCTGCAATCCAGAGATGACTCTCGTTGAATGTCCTCATTCGCCTGCCCACTTACTCTTAGTAAATTACTGAATTAATCTATTCAACACAAACATAATTAGGCTTAATTGTTGGAGGAGAGTGCCAAATTTGAACAATGCATATGATAAACATATGATACTTACAATATGTAAAAAGTCATTTACAGTGATAAGGTCATTTCTGTACACTGATTTCTATAAACCAAACGAGCTGCTTGACCATAAACTAGAGAATTTGATTCAGAAAGAGTGTATTCCATACATGTCACAGAATATTCTGACCTTTAAATTTATTAAACTTCCTTTTTTTTGTATATTTTATTTTTCTCCTTTTAATTGGGGCTGTGGGTGCACATTTCCCTGCACGTTTGCAGCAGAAGGGAGTACTGCACTTGGGAAAAGAAAAAGCCAATATAATATTCAGGATCCCAAATTCTGATTAATTAAGGAAACAAGATTAGGAAGTTACTTCAAAAGAAGTATTCTACAATGTGTACCTACTTAATTAAAACTCTAACAAGAGCTGCAGGATTAGTTACTTGCTGCATCACTTTAGAAGAAAAGATTTCGCTACTTTGTTTTTACATTTCTTTTTGCAATTTTAGAGCTACTTTCCACCCCAGCACTTCTAAGAAGAAGCCACCTAACAATGAATTCCAGTAATGGATACAATTCAAATTGCATAAAACACATCAGCAAATTGTCTATTTCACAAAATAAAAATTCTGTTTCTTTTGGGCATATCAACACTATCCTGTGTCAAGAAAATCTCCCCAGGACAGAATGCTCCAGGATCATACAGTAGCCTTCCTTATAAACTGCCATTTTGTATCCAAAGCACATTTGTTTTCCAAAATGCAGAGGTCTTTTCAAAAACAACCACTAGTGCTTCTGCAGCAAATAAATTGGCCATCCAACCATTCCAGTAACAATGTCTGGGTACAGCAGTTTTTTGGTGAAAGCAACAGAATTCTGGGACAACTTTCCAAACCTTGACAAACTGATTATCACCTTGATCAAAAGTGACCCTCATTTGGGAATAATTAAGCATTTTACACTTTCAGAGAGGAGAAAAAAATTGATGGAGAGGATACCTGCTATGCATAATATCACATAACACTGAAACTGTGCACAGCAAGAGGGAACTACCATCACCTGGATCAGCATTAGCTAGAAGAGCACATTTCAGTGATGAACTAAAAGTGAAGACAGCGCAGAAAACAGGTATTTATGCTAGTTTTCTTCCCCCAGAATGAAATTTAAATAATCTTTGTCACTACTTTCATCTTATCTACCAATTTTTTTCTTTTTTAGTGATGAATGTTTTTTAAGAGTAAAATTTGGTTTCAATGACATCCTTAAAGAAGAAGAAAATCTGTTGAAGTCAATAATCATAAAATTACTTCTAATAAAGCTGACAATTTGTTCAACTTAAATGAAGGTGGCAGTTCATCCTTATGCTCTTATTCGTACTACTATCCTGACACTTAAGACTATGATTTGCAATAGAAAAGTAAAGCTTCACACACTACTTTAGCATTTTAAAAACATTTAAGTATAGGTAGGAAAGTATAATTTTGTTGAATAGTACAATTTTTATGCAAATATTCTAAAACATATTTTTCAGTAATCTGATTTACTTAATTTTTACCTTAGAGAGGAAAACACTATTTTAAAACTCATTATCTCTCACATATCAGATCACTCTAACACAAAGCTCTTTTCATTCTTTAAAAGTTTTTAATAATCTTCAGGTTCAGGAAATGACTCACTCCTACACAAAACACTACTGAAAAGGTTCACGAAAGACACAAACACACTTGTTTTGAAGGTTAAAACAAACAGTTATAGCTCAAATATCCTGCAAAATCTTGCTTATTCTTTCAAAGCAGGAGAATACGTACCTGAAAACATGGCAACACACTGGATATTATGACACTGTAAAATGGAGGCTGATGCTGAGTTTTGTTGCATCTATCATGTTACAGGATCAGCTTTTGCTACTTTGGGCCCATTTGTTTGCATTACATTTGCTTAAATGTTTCTCGTCTTTAGAAACTAACTCTATTCAAAAGCTTATCTAGAAAGAATTTGCCAATCCCAAAAGTTACACCTATAACCAAACATCTCCTGAGCATGTCCAGGGGAGGGCCACCAAGATGTTCAGGGCTGGAGCACTTGCCCTGTGAAGAGTAAATGTAGAAGCTGGGTTTGTTCAGTCTGGAGCAAAGGCAGCTTCAGGGAATCTTGCAGCAGTTCCTTGTTGTCCTAGGATAAAAAGTGTTTTCCCACTCTGTGTTGTGCCAGGGCCAATCAGAAGTTACATTTCGCTACTGTAGAAATCAACATATTGCAACAGATCTGAAAAGAAGGAGGATGATGTTGTTGGAAGAGAGGTAGCCATGGTCTGAGCCATGAGGAGAGAGGGGTCAGAGAGCCCCACTGGGGGCCAAGGCCCCCAGCCCCCAGCTAAGACTACGGGAGACCCGGTGTAGTGTTAAAACTGGACCAGGTCCTGTGGTCAAGGGCTGGGGGAGTTTCTTCACTGTCAGCAGCAGCAGAAGACACTGAAAGCGGCGGAGCAGCACTGAACAGAGAACGGTGGCTGAAAGCCAAAAAGATAGCCAGTGGCAGCAGAGATGGCACGTAGCCAGCTGAGAGATGCAGAAATGTTCCTGCAGGAGGGAGAGCTGGCAACAAAACACAGAAAACTCAGCAAAAGCTGTTTTGGGGGTAAGACTGAATTACTTTCTTGTCCTAGTTAGAACAGCTGGGATCGATTCATCACTGGATGGGCGCAGCCCAAACCTGTGTATTCTATAGCCCTCGATGCCATTTCCCAGAAACTGTTGTCATTAGAGGTCTGCGAGGTGGGGGGATGTTCCTGTCCTCATGCCCTTTTATGGAATTCCCCACTCTGAGGGAGGGACTGAGCATTCCTGCCTGAGCTGGAGAATATATAAACCTGGAACCTTTCCACCACTCGTGGGATCCAGAGGAGGACTGCAGCTCACCGCTCTCAGCCAGACTGAGACCACCACCCTCGGCTGGGCTGCAGTCGCCACTTTTGACCGGACTGTAGCAGCTCTTCCACCAGCAGGTTCTTCCCCTCTCCCTTTACTTTGGACTCGGGGGGGGGAAAGGGGGGGGGGGCCCAGGGAGCACCGCTTTGTTTGTGCCCCGGGGTGCTGGGTTGTACATTTGGGTTTTGTGGGTTGAGACCAATTGTTTGTCTGTGTGGCTGTGCTTGTTGTATTATTTTATTAAATTGTTGTTCTGACTTGTAGTCTCTCTTTTGGGTTGGGTTCATTTCCCCTGCTGGTTAAGTTTTAAACCAGCACACTTTCCCAAAACCCTGAAACCTCCAAGAGAGGACTTCCAAACTCTTAGGGAGTCCAGAAATGCAGCAGCAGTTAGATAGAGAGAGAGAAGAGCTGTGAGCTCGGAGACATCCTGAGAACTGGACCAGGACGGAATGTGGAGGAGGTGGCCTTGCCCTCCACCCCCTCTGCTGCTGCTGCCACACTGGTAAGCTGAGACAGAGAGGAGGAGCTCTGGTAGGACACCTGGGGCAAAGACTGAACTGAGAGCTGCCCTAAATGTTCTAATTCAGGAGGAGTGAAAGTCTCCAAGGAAATCCCCCGAAGGCTCGGGCTCAAGGGATTGGAATTTTCACAAAGTAAGAACAGAAAAATTCTGAATGCAATACTTAAATCAGCTGCCTTAAAAAATGAAAGACACTAATACCACAGAAACTGAAATGAAGGAACTGTGACCTGAAAAGTGGCAAAAGGACTTTTCTCTTTTCTTCTTGGACTCTTGTTGAAGAAAAAGAGAAATTTGATCTAATGTAAATATATTGTTTTATGGTAAAAAGATAGTTAAGTTGTTACCTATATATATATGTATGTATGTAAATAAACCTTGTAAGTATTTTTTTTCCCTTCCTCCAGTGCTGAGTAGTTGTGTTTTGTCTGAAAACGCTCTCACAAATTGCAAATTGTGGGAGGGGGGCTTGAACTTGGAAATTGGATTTCTGAGGGTCTCAAACCACCACACTGGTGCTTTTACCTCAGGGAGGTTCTCAAGGAGACAAAGTCAGGTTCTTCACAGTGGTGGCAGGACAAAAGACAATGGTCAAACCAAAACAAGAACAGTTCTGACTGGATATAGGGAAAACCCCTTATTCCCACAAAGGTAGCCCAGCAGTAGAGCAGGTTGCCCAGATCAGTTTCCATCCTTGGTGGTTTTCAAGACTCAATTGGATAAAGCCCTCAGCAAACCGGTCAGATACTACCACTAGCCACGTTTTAAGTAGGAGGTTGGACTGGATAACTCCTGAGGTCCCTTCCAACTGACCAAGTCTGCAAGTCTACGACTCAGAGATCTTCACTCCCATCATTGTCACAATGCAAGCAAATTTTGCCATGTTTGGTAGTAATTATAAACTATGCTATGAGGCTTAAAGAAACAAAAAGACTATAAATAAAGAACACTGAGAAATAAAGGAATTTTTCTGCTTTACTTCTCCCATTTTTGGCAAGAAAAAAATCAATGGATTTTAATCTTTATAGCAGTTTTAGGACATCAAAATCAACCTTTTAATGGGTGTGTACTGAAATTCAGGCATAGATGTAATGAAAGGCCTTTAATGCTACGGCTCAGTAAGTCTAGTTTGTGAACTACTGACAGTTTCATTATCCCAGTATTACCACTCCTTTCATGAGTACTGATTATAATTCTTTAAAATATACATTGCAGCATGTGCCATTTAACAACTCCTTTGCTATAAACAGTAAAAATACAGGAATCCTCTAATGAAACTGCTTCCTTAGGCCAGGCTTTACTAGAGAAACCAATACCAATACCTAGTACGGAATAATGCTAAAAACCTACCCTACACTGCAAGAATATTGTTTTCTTTTAGCCTACACAAGGCTTACTTTGGGCATGATATGACAAAAATCCATATTGCTGTGCAGTGCTTTTGAATGCCACCACCCTTTCTCACCCCAAGGCCAAAGAACTGCATCTCAGACAGAAATTTAATTCTATTTTCATTGACCTTTCCTCTGGTTCTCCAGGCAAATCCCTTTTTGCAAATCTCTGTTTTGGGGAGAATCTCCTTGTGGCACAGTCTCAGTGCTATCCAAATCTAGCCTTTCTCAGAGAGCAGGCAATTGCTGGTGCTTGCAACCATGCAGAAAGAAGACAGAGTACTGCCTATCTTGCTATTAAAAACAGGAGGCAGGCAGCAAATTGACTGGGTGGGTTTCAGGCACCATAAAAGAAGGAGAGACAAATTTTGTGATCAGTGCAGACAACCTTCCCACTAGTAAGCTATACAATATGTCCCACAAGTTACTGTGGTTTTTTTAATTACGTTATGCTGTTTTTATGGCTGAAGATTTAGATCCAGTTTACGCTTGCTGCAATGCATATTAGCAGCATCCTAATAAATCTCCTGTTATCCTTACTTTCTGGTATGCAGAGTACTTCTCAGAGGAATGTTCATTAATTTCATATTAATTTTCAAAATTGAAGACAGCCCTGAAATGTTTCGCACAACACATCCTTCCAGTGTAATACATACTTTGAAACCATTGTGAGTTCCACCTGAACATCTCGGGTCACCTTTGTGTTGGATGAATCGCTGAGGTCTCACAAAGCAAATGTAACAGATGAGAAGTCTTGCTATAAAGAGCAATATGTTCCAAAGAGCAGTATGTTGAGGGGAGCCCTCCTCTGTAAATATAGCCTAATACAATAATAGAAATAGTCATCAAACATCTGAGTATGATCCATTCTCCTACAATTTCCACAGAAATGTAATGGAACAAATACGGAGACCATTTATACCTATGCAACTTCATGAAATTAATGTCACTACTTGTTGTATTGTCACTACTCGTACTATCATCATAATTGACTCCCTGTGATCTTATTTAATTTATTTAATTTGGCTCTACAGTCACAGAGCAATAGAGAATAACCATGCAGTGTACTTTGAAATGTTCTTTCATTATTGCATTCTTTAAAAGCAATTTAATTAACTACAGGGTGAAGTCTGGCACTATTACAGGCAGCTACATTACCTGAGAATCAGCTCTGCTAACCCTCACTATCCTCTTTTCCTCATTCTGCTCCAAAAGATTTCCATCATTAATTCAGAGGATAGAAAAACAGAGTTCCTCAGACTGGGTACACCTTCTGTTCTCATCACCAAGCCTCATTTTATGTCACATAGCACCAGCACAACCGAAGAATTTTAAAGTGAAAACTAAGTTTAAATGGTATAAAAACTTCAACATTAGCAGCCTTCAATAACCTCAACAGCTTCTCCCTGCAACAGAATGTCAGACACATTCAAAACCAACAAAAATTCATATGAAAAAGTTCACTGTCCAGAAAACAAAAGGTAAACTAAAATTCTAGAAATCTCCTGCAATACAACAAGGAAAACCAACACAATCTATTCTTAGAAAATTACGAATGCAGGTAACCACATAAGGCACTACATAGTTTAACTGTGTCTAACTGTGTGGTTCACATGGTGAAGCTTATCTGTTCTGTTCAAGAAACACACACAAAAGATGTATGGTAGAGGAACTTTGTAGCTATCAGTAATGGGGGAAAATGTTCTGTTTCTGGCAGTAAATAATACAATAGTAAAAACAGGAGCTCTGAAGAAGGACACAATTTTACCTTGAAATACACTGTAAAGATAAATTTTTTGCAATGAACAGTCTTCTGAACAACTACACGAGAATTCTGCCTTTTGCTCAAGTTGGCAATTTTTGTGTAGCTTGCCATGTCCTAAAAAGCAGATCAGAAGATCAGGATTAGCTCTCTGAAAAATGAAGCTAAAACCAAAACAAAGTAAAGTTCTCTGAAATGCAGATAAGACCGTTTTCTCTGAAAAGTGAATGTACAGTACCTTGCAGAAAGCTGTTGCAGGCCAAGCTACCAAGTCATCTTAAAATGATGCCTTCTGTGTTACCTCTTCAAATCCATGCAACTGGAAATTTTATCTTGCAAAACATATGGGAGTGAGCTACATTAATTCAGTAAATGTGATCTTATCTATGGGTTTGGTAGTTGCTATTCTGGCTGAAGGACTAGCAAGAACTCAGTTTGAGCTAACCAAATTACAGGAGACACCATCTCCCTTCGGCCAGCAGCAGAGGCGATAATTCCTCTGAAGCTTTACTTCCACACATGCAGAACTGAGTTTCAGCAAGTCATGCCAAGAGAAGATGGTAGGGGATATTCCAGGAAGTCTTCATGGGGACTTTCCAAGAAGCATTAATAAACCTAATCCTTGAAAGAAAGGATCTGCGAAGAAACAGTTGCTGCCCAGCAACTGACACACCATAGACAAGAAAATATTTTACCTAAATCTGCAAAGAACTATCATGTATGATTAAAACAAGAATTCACAATGCTCAATCTTAACACCTTCCTTCCTGCTTACAATGCTCCCATCGATAACTAAACTGCTTTTGGTATTTAAGAAGCAAGCTTTGTTCTGAGAACAGAAGTGGGCAGAGGTCCTATAGAGAAGAACATAAGGCAGCACAGATGATGGAAGGAATGCATTAGGGATATTACTCTGCCCTTTTTTTTCTCTTGCCATTGATATCATTGCTGTATTCCTAGTGCCATGTGGGCTGCAGCTGCTTGGGTAGAAAGATTTTAATATTTTTATTTAGCTCTTCATAATGTTCATATTCAGCTGTTATTTTGAGAAGCTGCCAAGCTGCTCCTGAGGAAAGCAAAAAGAAAGGAAATGCTAGGATTTCTGACAGCCTAATAATCAGCTACACCACATCGGAAATTCATGATGAAAATAAAAGGTACTTCTCTAGCCTCCAGCCTTCTCTATGATGAATTTCAAAGACTTGTTGATGTAGAAATATTTTTTTTTTTTATTTAAAAGAGTATTAACAACTTTAATATGTGTGTTCTCATGGGATCCCTTAATATTTAGGGAATGTTTAGGCTACTTGAATTAATCTTTTAATGTTATACTTTTTAGTTTAAATTTGTTTTTAAGTAGAAGCACTCATTTATTCATGTGTGCAGTATTTAGTGACTGCCTCAAAACAAACAATGCCCAAAAATATGACAAGACTTAACTATTTTATTTAAAAGTTCTAACAGTAATTAAAACTAAATTCTTAATAAGTTTTACTTTTTGATATGCCATGCAGGCTCTTTCTGTGATTTCCTTCAAGAAATCTTAAAATAATTGGCTGCTTATCAAAGAGTCAAAATAAAAGTCTGAGCTTTCAGCTAATCTAGGCAACAGTTCTTGAGAATATTTTGGGGTTTTGCCACCTTTAAGAGTACATTTTGTGGGGTTTCTCAGATCGGGAATGGACTGAAGGTTTGAGTCAGTCTGCCTTCTCGCTCCTCCACTCAGTTTCCTCAAGAATCCTGTATAAACACATTTTCAACACTGAACCCCACTTCTTGGGAGTTTACATACTGAAAAACACTAGAAAATGTATAGAAAACCACAATGTTAATGAACACTTACAGGCTGTAGACTTTAAACTATATAAAAAGCAACATTTCTTCAAGTACGTAACTTTGCTGGCATTTGTTAATTAGACATTTGGAAACAACGAAAGATTCTCTTAGTCAAAGGTGGATCTATAGGAAGAAGAGATGATTCAGACCGACTTTTCTAGACTGGGAAGGATAATTTTGCTTTTAAGTTTGCTTATGCAAGAGCTGCGCACTCTTTGTCATCTTTGAGACCTTAATAATAAACACATTTTTGAAACTAAATGAAATGGGAAAAGCTGAATATCTAATATTGGTATTTTATAAGTAAGCTAAAATCTCAAAATCTAAATGTCTCAAAAGCAGGAAGCACTTATTTTTAGTTTCTAAGCACATTAAAGTTTTGGTGCATCCAAGTCAGTACACAAACTTGATGTGTTTCAGAGTGGCTTATGATTCAAAAAGATGGATTTTGGAATGCCAATATGCAGTATAGTAACCACAGTCCAAAAGGAAGGCCTAACAAACATGTTTAGTATGTGAAAAAATAAAAACACACAGTTGTGGATGACTTGTAAGCCATGCACTGTGAAGTCCACGAGTCTTATTCCAGGGTGACCTTGCATCAAGTAAACACAAAATCATAACAAGACTAAAATTTTCTAACATGAAGAAGAGAAAACAAATCTATTTTGGTAGGCAGTGCCCAATTAAAAAAAAAACAAACACCAGATTTCAAATCAGTGGAAGCCTACAGACCAATGAGCATGACCTGATTATACACCTGACTTAATCACCTTAATACTGAGAAAAAAGTCCTAATTATATCATTAATTGTTGAAGGTTAGTCTTCTATAGACACTCAAAACTTCCCCCTTCCAAAAGGTAATTTCACAATCCTATGAAACCCTGCTAGTGAAAGTGTATAATTTAGAAGAAAAAGAGGAATAAAAAATTGGAAGTCCTTGGAGAAGACATTGATGGATGTCCACAGAATACCAACTGAGACTAGAACCAATTCTGGTAAAAAGCTCCTCTAGTTCATCATATAGAGAAGGCAATACCAAAGTGAAGAAAGCAGTCCTCAACAGAGCCTCCAATTGGTCTTTGGAAAGATGTGGCATAATTTCCTTGTCTTTAGGTTAAGAAGGAACATTACAGACTACTGCAATAGAGTAATATTTGCACGTAGAAGACCTGGATAGTTTACACCTAAGACAGAAAAATAATTTTGCTGTTGGTCATTTTTAATTAAACTTTTGAGTGTCAGGGAAATAACACTTATGCCCAATATTCAAAAAAAACTGCTTGATGACCAAGTTGGTTGCTCAGCCTGCCTTCTGAAAGGAAAATCGACACAAGATTCAATGAATACAGAAATAAGGGCTAATCATATATTTAGGGAAAGGTAAGGGGGAAAACACCTTTCAAAACAGTGCTTATTTCATTCTTTTCAAAATTATAGGTTTTATATTCAGCTTCACACATGTGATTAAGAGTCAGCAACAGACACAAAGTATGCACACTTAAGGACTGATTAATGGCCAGATGTTTAAAGCAGTTGCCCAGTGAAAACATTTTGATTGCAAGTATTTCTAGCAGCTTGTAGAGCTCAATAATATTAAAGATTTTCATACTGCTGTCACAAAAGTGCAAGCAAAACCACTCTAATTTACAGATTATTAAGGCCTATTTCTGTTACCTTCTTCTCTTCCTTCTCTCACTATCTTCCCCTTACTTCCCTCTTCCCTCTCTCCTTTCCCTCTCCCCCTTCAATCCCTAAATTCTTTCTTTTCTCCATTCCTGTCCCTCCCTCCCTCTTTCAAGAGAGAAACCTGAAACTCATTTAAATTTGAGATTGGAAAAAAAAAAGATACTGGATACTGAATGTGGGCTTAAAACAGGTTCCTATCAATGTTATACAAACTTCAAAATATTCCACTTTTTATTGCACATTTTATGACCATACTGTTATGATACTCACATTAAGGCTTTTGCTTCCTGCTACAGATGTTATTTACTTCACTGCCACTGATTTCAAACCCTACAGATGTAGCTAAACCTGTTTAAGGAGGTCAAGCAGTAATATGGTTAGGGTAAACCAGAAAAATACAGAACCCAGGCTGTCTAAATTTCCTGGTCACAGGTCAATGATGGGTCAGTATGAAGGAAAGCCAGCAATCCTCCAGTATAAATAGAAGAAGATGAAAAATGAGAAGTTTCCACAGGGCTTAGGTCTGCCAGATTCTCTATTCACCTTATATAATCTTCAAAATTTTTCCAGTTTAGTATTTATAAGTAAGAATATCATGCCTGGACAAACACCCATAGTAACATTTATGCTGCTAAAAAAAGCAACAGCAATGACATCAGATCAGTATTCTGAAAAACATATTACAGACATTATACATGCCTCCATATATCCATATGGCACTTAATTACATCTGAATGCCAGGTAAACAACCCAACCAGATGATTTAAACTATTTATTTATTTTTTAAAATGCTGCCAATTGAGTAGGAATCTACCACCTGCTCATAGAGCAGCCACAGCTACTTGTGCAACATATTGCTAATGACTGTGTGCTGGCAGGCTGCATTTCAATTTCACCTATTTTAAAGACAGGTTTTGAAACTAATTAATTAATTGCTGTCTGCAAATCATGTTGAGGTCCTCAGGTGAAATCCATTACCCTGGCATACTATATTATTTATTATAGATTAAATGAAAAATGAAAAAATAATTGCAGACTAGTCTGAAAGCATCGGCAGAATGTCCTAAAGATAAGAAAAGATTAATCTACTTAGTAAGTAATTATGTGCAGCTTTTCAGGAAGAAAACAAATTCAAATTTGTATGCACATTAACATATGGAGCAAGATGTCTGAAATAGTAGGGAAGCAATTATAAAAATTCTGCTCAAACCTCCTGTGAAGCAAATAGAAATGAAGAAATACTACAATTCTTGTAGGCCCAGCGGAGCAAACAGTGAATTGAAACTAAACAAGGTATTAAACCAAATTTAATTCCTGAATCAAATACGGCATTTTAAAAAATAAAACAAGAAAGGAATTACAAGTAAAATTATTACTAGTTGAAAGGGTTATAGTTTTAGTACTAATGCTATGCTTTAAAAATATAGTTTATAAAAATTATTTCAATTTTTAAACCCTCCAAAAGGTTTATAAGAGAAACCTGACAGTTCTTGTTGAAGGGTGAATCTTCCATAGACAGTGAGGCATCTGAGGGAGTTGCAAGTCAATGGAAAAGAAAGGGAATTCACAGAAACAAGTTTAAAAAAATTTAAAGAAACATTTTTTTCTGCCAGGTTTTTGCTCAACTGATATTTTGTTTCTGTGTGAGCTGATTCTTGAATAATCATCTTTGTCAGACAACAAGCCATAGGGTATAAGAATTATCTTGCTGATACTTTATTTTTTTGTAAATGCAGTTAGCGTCAGCTTTCACTGATTGGCACGCAGCTCCTCCACAAGGCCACAGAAGTATTAATTCATCACTTGCAATTTGATACTGCAATTATGCAAAATCACAGGAAAGATTATTTGATCTTTGCGATGAAGTCTGATCAGATAGTTATAATACTCCATCTTTGATATCTACTAGTCTTTCTATTTAAATGCAAAAGTTTATTTTTAATGGTTAAAAGTTTATTCAGTGTATTTTCTTAAATCAGAGTCCTAGACCACTTCTAGGACACATCTGGGGAGGAGCCTCCACCTATCATCCTGCACTCATGGTCTGCTCCTCTCATTTTTCTCTTTCTCACAAGGATAGGACTCCTAATGAAGCAATCATTCATGAATGAATAAAATGAACAGTTATTCAAATAAATGAGTTATCAGTGTGCAAGTAGCCGAATCCTTTATACTAAATTGAGCTAGTGACTAACGCGGCAAGTTAACAGGGCTTTATTAATGGATAGAAGAGAAACGTTATCACAAGCCTTCAATTGTACAACAGCTTCATGTATGTGAGAGCATTCCCCTTTCTACAAAATATTCCTCCTGATGTGCATTGCATGTCAGCCCACACACACACCTAATCTCCATTTGGGTATTGATAATCAGAGATCTAATCAGGAAGCATGCTGAACATTAGCAAGAAATACAAAGTTCCTGCTAGGGCAAGGGAGTTTCCTCCAAAACATCAAAGCAGATACCTGGATTTAAGAATGGAGAAAGAAGAAAATCAGTGTCAGGGGCACCTACTGCAGCTCTTCAGTGGCTTCCTTTGTGAGATTTATTGCATATTTGTGCCAGTAAGTCCCCTGCAGCCATAAAACATTTCTGCGTTGAATAGCTATGTAATTTAAGGGTATGTATGCTAGCAAACGTGATGGGTAGAGAGGAAAATTCACGTGTTTTGCCATCAAAAGCAGAACTTTCTAAGAGGTATCAAAGGTTTAAAAGGCAGAAACACAACTGACTAGACCAGCCATGGATTTACATCAAGCCATGCTCTGTTGGAAAACTGGTTCTTCAAAAATGTACCAAACATGCTAACAGCTTAATATACTAGATAACTTCAGTTGCTTGAAATAAGGATGGAGATGAGAACCTGCAATACACCTCCATGGAGGAGAGGGTAACACTTTATTCCAAGAACACTTTGGAAAGTGTTGCTTTTTGATGCAAACTAGTGCCCTTCAAATAAATATTTGTTCTTATGAAGCACCTCTCTGATCTCAGGAAAGATCTTCGCTTGACTAATCTGCCCACTCCAAATTCATGACAATAAGGTTCTCTGTACCAGACTGTTATGCATCCTGCACACGTGTTCATGCCTAGAATCCACGCTTTCTGTAGCACAGTGTGTACATGTGCATGTACAGGATTGCACACATGTGCACACATACTGACTGAAAAAACATATTCTTACATTTGCCTCTTTCCTTTAGATAAAAAGATTCAAACCAGCACTGTACTGACAAATGAGTGGGAAAAAAGAACACTTGTTTCAGATGTAATAACAGGACAGCTTTTTCCTTTTTTTCTTGCTCACTTAAAAAGGTGTATATCTTCTCCTGTTCTTCAGAGTCTTTCCTTGTAATTCTGAATCTGCTTTCAGATGCTGGTGCAGTGCGCACTCACTAGAGATATGAGGTATAGCTGTCAGGAAGGAATTTTTCAGAGACTTTATAATTTTTGGTCAACTATGATCAGTAGCTGGTAATTAAAAGGTACTCCAGTTTCTTTTCAACCATAAAAAATGCAGCATATATCATTTTAATTGACGCAGGAACAATCTTGCTATGAAACAAGAGTCAAGTATGGAACAGGTAAGACTTTCATGACATTTATGTGGGTGACTGAGCATTTGCTGAAATGCAACCCGTATCAGAAATACTACTTCAAGGGAACAACAAAAAAAGGTATTTTCTTGTTTCTCACAGCTGCATAGAGGAACACCATGAGAAAAATGTAACATCAGAACATGGGCAGATAATGGGGAAGCAAATAACTCTGTTTTGTATCTGGATATTACTGAAATATTTTTGCTTGAATCTTCTAAAGCAAACAAACAATCTCATGGATGAAATGAATATACAAAAGGTTGATGCAAAATATTAAGTTTTAAACCACTGGAAGCACCTGAGAAGGTAGATTTCAACTTAAGCTCTTGAACTGTGTTCAGTAACCCCTAGTACATGAGTACCCCAAACTATGTATATGTCTTCACAAATCACTTTGAGCTAATATTCATGTTTAGAGATGAGGAGTCTATGTTCTACATGGAATTTGTCTTCCAAGTCTTAACTATACCAATTTAATAGCAAAACTTTTATATTCAGCAAAAATAAAACCATACAAATAATAACATAAAAGATGTAAAAGATCTTTGAATGGATACAAATGCATGAAACTAGAAAAATGAAACTAGAAAAGCATGTAAATCACTCCCATTTTACCTAGTTCTAGAAGATATTAGCATAGAAATATATTTTTAATAGACTAATGTCATTTATGGCCTCCCAAATCATCCACGGTGTAACTAAAAGAACAGAAACTTACTGAAGTCTGCTTATGCTACCTCTCTGTCATAAAAGACTCTTGAAAAATTACCAGAAAAAATAAGCAGTTTTTAAAATTCCTTTTAAATTACTTACAATAACACTTTACTGCACACAGAAAGCTTCTCATCTGTAAAGTGCAAACCATTTAATTAATGCAGGAATAACATATTGCATCTATTTTTATCTGGGAAACAGAAAATATATAGGGTGTGTATGTGAGTGTCACATTGCTGTCCTGTGCAGGGCATCTGAGTCAGCCCATTACTAATTAACTTTGTTACTGGAAACAGTCTAGTCACGCAAAGCTGCTGCTCTGAGGAGGTGAAGATGCCTTGCTCCTCGTGAGTCTCCTCACTGCACTGAATCCTGCTTTGTGAACAGATTCTCAGAGGCTAAGGGCCTGTATTTACAGAGAGGCTGAGCAGCCCAAAGTCCCTATGAAAGCAATCCCTGTGGCTACAAAGCAGCCAAAGCCTCACCTCACCATCCAGTCCTGCATTTAAAATTCTCTGCGCCTCCTCTTTTGTCTGACTGTCATGTTGAGTGATGAGATACACAAGCAGAAAGCTCAAGCAGGCTTCATCTGAGCTTGCAACATGGGTTTCCTCAAGAAAATTCCATCATTTACAGAAAAGTGACTTGAAAAAAAATCCGATCTTCTGAGTAATTATTAATTAGTTACCCAGAACAGTTGACTGTAAGACCAGCACTCAAGTGTTTTAAGGTCAGATTGATTCTTAGTATCATCTCTTTGAAGATGTAACACTGTCAGGCTTGTGCTGTGCAGGGAGTCAGATGTCATTATCATAATGGTCCCCTCTGACATGTGAATCTTCCAGTTTTATCAACCTCTGCTGATTTTACAGTCTGGAAACAGCTGCAATAGGGAAAGCCCTATGAAGTGAGTTTCTAAAGGATACAAACATTGATTACAAGCACATGTTTACCCAGCTCTCTTTCAAAACAACTTTCAATAAAATCAATTAGAAAATCATATCTGAAAAGGAAAGCAATGACAGGGCTCATGAAGAGGACACATAAACATAGCACAAGAAACAGCATATAATCAAGAAGTAAAGAAGTCTGATTTCTAAAAAAAAAAGCATTCATTAAAATATCCCAGTTACTGATAGTCATGGGGAGAAATCACGTCTCTTATGACTGAGTTCAAAACTAAAGCCCTGCCACTGGGATTTAGAGGGGAATGAACCCGGAGCATAAGAACTCTCACTGGATACAGCGCAAAGGGTCATTCACTTCAAATTCCCAGGCACAAAGCACCCAAAAACAACCAAGGAAGCAAAAACTGCAGATGATGGTTCTCTGAAACACTGAGGAATATTTTACAACTTGAAAACAAATGAAACATTTAATATGAGATTGTCTTGGTTTTGTGGTTTTGAGCAAATTTGAGAACGGAAAGAAAAAGAGTGTATAGCTGACTAACATCAAAATCCTTTCTGGACAACCTGCTGACCTTCAAGAGCCAACCACGACTCTGACATTAATTAAAACGTCCTAAGTGAAATACCATTCTCAATTTTCATAATGCATTAATTTAGTCAAGTATGTTCAAAATTACCATGAAAGATTTTTGGCATACATCATATTCATAGGTGTTCCACATTTCAGCCTTGTGGTGCAATATTTACTCTGGCAGCTGCTGACAGCAAGCTTTTAAATGGAATTTCAGTGTGTATGCGCTTATTTATTTAAATAAATATTTTGTAACGTGTTAACACAGATTATTTAAAAATATTTAATGTCACTTTTTTCTTTTTTTTATTAGGTAAAGAGATTTCCCTTATTTGGTTTATATATTTTATAATCATAAAATTGACCAAATGGGATACTTTATATTTTTAGTGTTTGAAGCTCAAATCCAATTCAGAGCCACAGGTAAGCAATTTAAAAACAAAACCAGAACAGCTCAATGTATGTTACTTACATTGCAATTGCTACAGACTTTATTTACAGCTGTTGAAAAATAAAAAATAAAATTCAGTGAATTTTTACTGTAGCTCAGTCAGTGGAAGTCACTAATTCAGAAAAAAAATACTGGATTATATTTAGGTTGTATATTACTACATGCTTTCTATATACAATGTTTTCTATACTTGCAAATTTCTCCTCACTAGAGAATTAGCTTAAACTCTGGTTAAGGTGATTTCTTTCATAATCTCAAACAGGAGAATATTTAGCATAACTATCAGTAACATCTCCACTGTTAGGACACAAGAGGTATCGACAAGAAGCTTTGTGTACTTTTGTGCCATATCAGGGATTTTTTTTTCTAAAATTTTTGACACACATTGAGCCAAGACTGATCAGAGTCTGCCCAAATTTGGATCTATTGAGCAAGGAAAAATTATGCTTAAAACTATGTCTGTTTCCTTTTACACGTACTATACATATTATGAATCTCTATACAAACTCTATGACAGCAATCAGCTTTGAGTAAGTTCCATCTGAGTTTTTAAAACTACAGAGTCTGTGTGAACATCAGGATGAACTGAAATACAGCCAATAATGTTACTGTTAGTTCTTTAAAAAAAGTCAGAAAAATGTCTGTATTTAGAACTAAAATGCCACAGTTTTTTGTTTCTCATTCAGGATCATATTTCCACAACAGGTAATTCCCATACAGGTGTGCTACTAGAATGTCAATGTACTTTGCTGGAAATCCCAAAAATCTTTAAACACCTAGCTTTTTGTGGTATCTTCAAAGTAAATACTACAGAAAATAGTCTGTCAAATATCATCTTCTAATGCTGTTTTCAGATACAGTACTCAGCTTTGTAACTTCAATGCCTGCATTAAAGTACTCCTAACATACTTCAGAAATTAGGTATTTTCCCTTTTCTAACTATCTGTATTTTTTTATGTGCAGTCTATTACCTTAAAAATAGACATACAGGTTATGAACTAGACAGTAACACATTAAACTGAAATGCTTTCTTCTTTGAATCTCAAAGGACTACTTTGTATTACTAAATGTAACGAATAACCTCCTCAATAGTATGAGCAATGTCTCCGTAGAATTTAGCAGATTACGAAATTTTGACCCCAAGAATTCTTTGAAACATCACTAAGAAAACTAAAAATAAGTATGTCTATCTGTGTACACACCACTTCTTATCAGCATAATGTCATAACTGTCCATGAAACTATTTCTCAAGGTAATTGGGGTTTTTTGTTTTAATTTAAGAATATGGAGCATTTAAAAAACAAAATCCATAAACTATTTTGGACAGTTCTATCACAGTAACTAAATTCCAGATGTTCACTACTTAGAGTTTTTTCTTTGATTTTTCTTACTTGCATGCCAGCATGCATGAAAAGTGCATGTGTGCTTTCAATATATATTTTGCAATAATTTCAGAAGTCGTAACAATACAAATTGAGAAACTTCATGGAATTTTCCTTCCAGTGTATATAAACTCACTAAGCATGTGTAATGTAGCAGGACACAACAAAGTCCTTATCCCCAGTATAAACTGAAAAGGTTTGCTAGCAGAGGACTCAATCATTTTGAAAATTACTCAAAAAAATGTTCTTTGACAGATATTCTATATTGAAAAAATCTGTTCTTGCTCTTTATGTATCAACATGATAAATTAGTCTCACTCTTGTATTTCTTTTGAAGGGACCAGCCTATCTTCTATAACATTCACATGTGCATCCATTCCTTTGGGTTAGGCTTCTGCAGGACCTGGGCCTGGCTGCAGGGATCAGTAAAGGAGGACTGAGGTATGGAATAGCATCTGGGGAAGGTAAAACCTTCCACTAGTTTTAATGCTTTCCTTGGGTTTCCGATATTTGGTTATACAACAGTTTTTATTTAGAATAAAAAAAATACAGGAGTCTGCTTGGACACACATTATTCTTTTTTTAGTCGCTCACAGTGGATACAATGAACTGAAGATGAAGCTCGTTTTGTACTAAAAGTGTACTGTGGCACAACTTAAGAGAAAGAGATTAATTAAGCATTTAAAATCAAATTCTTAATGATATATGGTCATATCCCTAGGTATCAATCCTACAAACACATATGCATGTAAAGTTAATGGAACCTCTCATGCACACAAATTAGAGTGTTTAAATCAACTCAGGATTAGGGATCTAATTTTGATTGAAGAAGAAAAAAAGTGTCTTCTTTGAGCAGGTATTCTATTTTTGTCTTTCTGCCCTTTACTAAATATCCCCCCGAAAATTCTTTTCAAGTTTCAAGATGTATTATTTGACAAAATGAGATGAAAATCAATTGTGTATACAAGTCATTGTAATTAAATAGTGGACTGTCATTTCTGATATACAAGTGCTAGACCTCTAAACTTCATAATTGTTGACAAACAACATCAGTAAGACAGTCCTATTCAGAAAATACACATCCTCTAATATTTAATCTGTTAGATGTACAATTTATTATAAAAATCAGAAACCTAGCAATAAAATTAAGCAATTTGACTAGCAATTCAAAAGCACTGCTGTGTTTCTAACATCATGGTGGTTTTTACAAGTTCTTGCTGGGAGCAACAGAGAATAGGGAACAGACACAAACAGTACTGCAAGCACTGGCTTCAGGTGTACTAGCATCCTCCAAGGCAGCCACTTTTCCACATCGACCTATGAGGGACATCACATTCCCAGATGTCACATCTGGAACTGCATTCCAGGAAGATGCTAGAAGTGTCTGGAGCAGGCAGCAAACTCTCTCCCCTGTCTGAGGTGCACAATGAAAGGAGAAGGGACAGAGGAGCTAGGACTGCCCAAGGAAGAGAGCTGGAGTGGGGGAGTAAAGAGGGAAGGAAGGAAAAAGGAACTACAACCAAAAATGTACAGGTTTCCTATCATAATGTAAGTATGGTCACCTCTGTATGGAAAACTTTCATGCCTTACTTCCATCCCTTTGATACGAATTCTCATGGAGTTACTTCTGATTGATGCACACCACCACAGACTAGAGTTCAGCTGATTTGTACACTGATCCACCTGTGTGTCTTAAAGCTGTCCCCTTGCACATGATGCTGCAAGAGTCCTGTAATCTCAAACTGCAAGCATTTTCACCCTGGGTGCAGGCTCCAGAGTGCTACAACCCCTCAGAATGTCTAGACAGGGTTTATTTGCCACACTGGTTTCCAAAAGGAATCAACTGAAAGGACTAGCAGAGATCCCTGCCCTTCTGACATGCCTCTTTCCCAACACCCAAGAACAGCACACCTTTTCCCTCCTTTTTATTCCTCCGAAAAGCACTTGGAGCCCTGGTTTTGCAAGGCTCTGACATTTACACAGAAGAGCTTTCTGACATCTCAAGAACTCATTGCAAAGACACTGCTTAGCCCCCCTTACTTCAACACAAAGTACTAAGCCTTTACTCATGACAGAAATCATGTAATGGTAGACTGCAATCTTGTATCACAGCACTTCAGATCTGGACTCCACTTTCATCATTAAAATTACACATAAGAAATCAAATCACCTGACTAATTAGATTTCTGGCACAAGTGGCTTACTGACATTCAGTAAATCTAGAATTTATTAACAGAATAGATGATATTACTGCAATCATATTGTGCATCATAAAATCTATTATGAAAATATAATAATATTACTGGTTCTCTTGTAATGCTAAAACATGAAAAAGGTGATAGCAAATAATAAACAAATAGAAGAATCAGTCATAATTTCCAGTTTCATCTCTATGCTTAGTTTTCTCATTTCAAAAGTATATCCTTTGTGCAAAATAATACAGTTTTTGCTAACATTCTAAAGCGACTTTCTGTAGACTTCTAAGAGTACATACTATCGTAAGAGGTAGATCTGTAGATGGTTATATTTTTAGGCCCACCCTCAGCAAAGACAGGTTACTGATCTCCATCAAATATATACTGTGCTGCCACATATACCTGACTATTATTTAAAAGAAACCCACACCCTTGACAGCGACTTTTCAGGCAATTATTGCTTGCCTGTGCTAATCCACCATTGGTCAGTGCCAAAAAATTATCAGAACAGACGACAGCTTCAGATATTAACGTGCTTTGTCATGCTAGATGGAGAGCTTATTGTTTTGACAAAGCAGCATCTCACTGGCATTTGAGGCAAATCAGATTTGCTGGCTTGACAATGTCACTTCTCTTTGCTGCCTCTGATGTCTCTGATCAGAAGGCACAGCTGACTAGCAGCGAATTCTGAACAGCTTAAAGGGCTTAGTTCCTTAGCGGGCATTTCTTGAGAAAGCTCCCACCGAGAATCATACTTTTCTTCTGTGCTGGTTATTTCATCTCATCTTCATTATTATTTCTGGCTTACTGAGCATCAAAAGCCTAGCAGTAAAATACTAACTACAGTACTTTCTGTGGGCTGATGCCATTCAGATTCACCTGAATTTGAAGGCAATGTCCAGTGCTTTACCTAGTACTTAAGCCATAAAGGGAGTTTATTGAGCTGAAGTGCACCCTGCTTGGCAAAGAGTGCCTACAGCCCCAGGAAGCAGCATGAAAATAAGGCTGTTATATCTGCTGTTTGAACTGAAGGCACACCTATTTGGCTACCTGAACACACAATCCTGTGCTACTCTTCGAGCCTGATTGCTAGTGGATGAAGCAGGTATCAAAGCTTTTCTTTTCATCTCTAAGAGATACGGTGCATAACTTCTCATATTATCCTATCACCCAGCTTCATCTCTGACAGCGGGATCACTGGCAGAAGTGAAAAGGCCTGAGGAGATCTGGTGCTGCAGCTAGCAAAAATCCCTGCATAAAAGTTCTCTGAAGGCAGCTTTATGCCCACACACCTTGCTGGGGAAAGCAGGGGTCACCACAGATCCTGGTTTTGAGGAATCTGTTCTGGTTCCCTCACATTTTCCATCTTCTGGGCAGTCAGTACAAACACTCCAGACCAAGAGACAGAGCTGGTTAAGATAATCTGCTCCTAGATAAGGTATGAGAACACCCTGTGTCTGTTTTAAAGATACACCCTCCTTATCTGAAGATAAGAAACGACTTTATGCTTTTACAAATAATTTTGAAAAGTAAGCACTACAAATCTACGATTTGCAACTTTTTTGGAGAAGTACTGATGTTCCTCAGAAACTAGTTTTCATAACTCTAAATGCATGACTGTGATTTTTATTATCAACCAAAACCAGGGAGGCAAGAAAATAAAAGCTAGCCTTTACTTGCTCTGCGTACTGTTTGCTAATGTATAATACTCTTACGCTTTTTGTTTATAACTGTACCTTTTTTTTTAATTGTGATTTATATTCATTTAATACTCAATGTGGCTCAATATTCTCATCTATGAAACTGCACACACTTTGGTCATGTTTTTTGCTGGCTAAGGATAAAGGAGAGTATATAAATTCTGAATCTACTGTTTATATTGTAGTAGTGGTATGTCTGTACTGGCTGGTACCAATCAGGAAGATTAAGACACCAGTAACCTATATGATATACAGACATGCAGCGAAACATAATGACATTTACAGCTTCAGAAAACAAACACCCAAGATACAGGAAGAGATGCCAAATGAAGGCAAGGAAAGCAGAGATGGCTAGTTTGGTTGCTTCTACTTCTGTATTTTTAATGCAAATAACACTACTATAACTTCTGGCTAACTGACCAGTGGACTGTATGCTGAAAAATTATGAAATGTTGATCAAGCAAGCCACAGCCAGATCTTGCAGTTATTTGTTTTGAACAGCTCTATTGAGTTGAATCATTTTATGGATGTCTGGAGATCCTACTGTAAAGTAGTAAGCTCAGCAACAGTTACACCCTGTTACTGTTGTGATGGCCACTGCTTCCTCCCTTCCAAAGGTAAATTACAGTTGGACTTTAATGAGCAAAAGCCCTCTGAGGTCTCAGGCATGCTGCCAGCATTTTTTAAAAAGTGGACTTTAACTTCTACTGTAATTTTATTGTATCTTTATTAGAAAATGGTTATAGACATACTTTATCGACAGATTAAAAGGAAAGGCATGACTGCACTGCTGTCTATGGCAAGACCTGCACTTCTTTTAGAGATGTAAATAATAAAGTGTACTTTGACCCATCTATCATCTGTACTGAAATACTTGCAGTGTTCCTCAAGGAAAATAATGCAGCATTAAGCAAATTGTTCTGAAGTAGATACTCGTACTCAGATCTGATATATGAGGAAACTTCATACATGTAAATCATTGGCATTCAAGCCCACTCTTTCCAAACAGAAGAATGGGAAATTTTGAACTTTTTTTTTTTGTTCCATGTCAGCACTTCTCCACTTTCCATGTAGTTTCTACCACACTGTGATACACAATACTGTTGCAGTATTACAGGTATCTGCGCTTTAAGCTATGCTCATTTAAAATTCTACCAAAGACAGTATAATATTTTGGTTTCCAAAATCTGATATCTAACAAACAACTTTTAAGGTTAAAATCACCCACAATGTGTCCCCCATCCCACAGAGCATCACTGACTATATTGGAAAGCTAACACAAGATCAAAAGCTATGCTAAAACTGCAAGACATGAAAAAAGGCTTATGGCAATATGAATGTGAAGTGATTAAGCCTACAGTTCTTCAGGCAAGATTGTTTCCTGGTTGAAAAAAAAATTAGAAAAACAGAGATCTCTTCAGGATAG
Source organism: Corapipo altera (assembly GCF_003945725.1). Taxonomy (NCBI): domain Eukaryota; kingdom Metazoa; phylum Chordata; class Aves; order Passeriformes; family Pipridae; genus Corapipo; species Corapipo altera. Next base: position 726,650 of record NW_020884890.1, on the reverse strand, counting down.
GAATTCAGACAAACAAAAATAACACTTAAACATTATCATGGGGTTTTTTACAAGCAAGAGAAGGAGAGGGACAAAGCCCAAATACAGTAGTCTGAGCACGGAAAGGAGCATTCTGCCAGGGCAAAATTAGTTTACATCAACAGTTTTGTATTCATAGCATATTTTGATCTGTAATTGCTTCAGCATATTGTAGTACAAAGTTATTGTTGAATTTGATAAAGAACACTTTAATCTACTTAGTGTGCAAAAAGCGTAAATGACTTCTTAAATAGCACTTTTGTTTTGACTGACAAAAATTTATGTCAATGAGAGAAAATGTTTTAATGAAAAGAATTGCTACCAAGCATATGTGTATGCTTACTTCTCATATATATGTGAATGAGACAGACATTAATAAAGAAATACAGCTGCGTGCAATATTTGGCCTTTAATTTTCCCTGTTCCATTTTTAAATTCATGATGGAGGTGTGATATTTTGGTAACACATTAGCACACTCGTGACATAAAAAGGGTAATACCTATAAATTATTTAATTACATCTTTTAAATGTAAGAGTATTGAAGATGTCAAAAGTCTTGCAAAGACAGAAACCTGAGTAAAAAATCACCACAACTGATTAAAAATTATGTTATCAAAAATTCCCACTCCACAGGCTAGCCCTAGTCTCTGACTGCTTTTCAGAATTGGATCCTTCCCACCTAGCAGGAGGGTTACCACAAAAAATTGTGGGTTTCACGTTTAGAGCAACTGTGTATAAGAACTGCACTTCCAGAAGTCCCAGGCTTAGATTACAAAAGTGTTTGCAGATGTGTCCCATCGACGGCAGTCCTCTCTGCCTGCATTGTGAATGTACTGTTGTGACTGCTCTGGGACTACCCTTACATGGAGGGAGCAGGACAGCAAGGAGAGAAAGGGACAAGCAAGTAAAATATTGTGAAGACTCCAAAGGCAAATCCAAGAAGATAAATACTTAAAATAATTACTTGCTGTGAGCAGCATTACTTTGTGATGACAAAAAATTGATACTGGGTCACACAACAATAGCATCAAGAGAAAGGCGTGTGTCCTCTTCCAACACATGGCATATACTCTGTGCGATTAGAAAAGCTGGGACATGACCTCACTTTCTCAAATAAATCTATCGAAAACTAAAAATTATGTTTCACCTGGGTACCATACACATGACTGCCATGCTGGTTTTCAACTATCAGGAAGTCATTTAACGGAAGTTGAGTGGAAGTGAATGATGAATTGACCCTTCGGCAGAGCACCTGAACCAAAAGGCACCTGCTGAAATCCTGGTGAGATGGAATATTTTGTCACGGAAAACGTTGCCTATATGTCTTTGGCTGGAAACTGAGTATTTCTGTGTTATTCTCAGCTTAAAAAAATTATATCCACTGATTATCAAACACTCTAGAGAAAATATAGAAAATATCTGAGTGAGACAACTACTGCATTTATCTCTTCCCTCTCCCTGAATTCAGCAGACTGCTCTGGTTTTTATGAACAAAAAAGCGCAGCCCCTCTCTCTCTTCTGCTCGTACTGATGCAATTAATGAGCTAAGACAAGCATTGCCACAAGCAGAATTCATTATCATTGTTCCAGTCTGTGTTCAAATTACATTTAAAATAGTTGGCAAAGAGTATTGCTGAGAGAGTAATAAAAGATTGTTCAACACACCCATATTCTACAAGTTTCTTTCTGTACAGAAACATTGTTCTTCATATAAGCATGTAAAGAATTTGATTTTCTTTCATACTAGACTGCAGCCAGTACTAGACTATTACTGTATTATACACATGACCAAATGAGATTAGCAGTGAATAATAGTGATTATTAATAAAGTATCAATAGTCATTAATAGTTAATTAATAGGAAATATTTTTTGCTGTAACACACCTCTCACTCTTGCCTGAAACAATACAAAACAAAATAAATTTAAAAATCCCCTAAACTAAAGAAAATATTTTCCTTCTTATATATTTGTAAAGTGAGTCAATTGTTTTTGTTTATTTCACTCAGTCCATTGCTTTAGAAAACAACACAGGCATTATATTTTGTTGATAACTCTCTCTCACAAGAATTCAAAAGAAGTCCTTTTTGACTTACTAAGTGCCTACCTACAGTGTGTCCAGCACGACTAATAACAAGTTACACTCGTTTATAGTGTGTAACTTAATTCTTCCCCAAGGGTCCAAGTTTTGCAACCTTTTCTCCCATTAAAAAACCTAAGCGTGAGTAATTCAGCAAAAACAACCGCCTTTTTTTAATTTTCCAAAATGATAAAACAACCACCTAAATTTTTATTTAAGCTTCCAAGCAATTATGTTTTTAAAAAAGTCTTAAAACTATCACTGACTTTATGAACCCAGGCTTAAGCTTGCTCGTCTATCTGAATAAAATAAAATCAGTGAAAAGTATTGCATATTTACTGAATAGCGTGTAACTTCATACAATCCATCATAAATCCCAAAAGTATGTCAGGAAAGTCTTTCAACATTTTCTAGCTTGTGCTGCAAACCAGCAATCCTTGGGTTGTCTAAACAACATAGTTCTTTAAGAAACAGGTTTTACTTCTCTCTCGGAAGAGCAGATCCTTATTTTGATATTAGCCTGAAAGACTCAGCTGAGCATTCTCTCTAAAACTGTGTAGGAACACCTCTGTGGTCGACAGAGGAATCCAGTTAATGAAGTAAGAGAAAAACACACTGTCAGAAGTACCCTTTGGTGCTCTGTCCTGTCTTCCCCTGTTGCCTCACCCTGTCAATCACACCTGAGAAGAACAGTGCAAGATATTTCTTGCACACATGTACAAGCCTCATAACTGACGGTTTTGAGGCAACTCTTATGAAGAGCCATACAGGGAGAGGACACTTCATTTTTGAAGTCTCAGTGTTACTTCATAGTAAGAGAAGGAAGTTTCACATCAACCTGACACAGGTGAGTAATCATCTTGATATAATTTCCCAGATGAATAATCTTCTCAGTAAAAACTGCTAAACATTATCAGTTGCTGTTCAGACAGCCCAGCCATGATGAGTCAGGCTGTAGGAGCACCTCAAGCTTCAGAGAAGCCGGAAATCTGCCAATGATTAAAGGTAGAAGACTCCAAAACATAAGAGAAACAAGGCAACTGTCTTGTTTACAAAAGTTTGTCCATCATTAAGGTCAGACAGACCTTGAAGTCCTTTTTCCTCACATGGTTGTATCAACATGGGGAAAAGACTCGTGTCTCCCCAGTTGACACAGTCACGCCAAACAGCCTCCTTGCATGAACACAGGTTATGTTGACAGAGGCAGGTGATTGGCAAGCTGTATCATTTGGAGATGAGGTCTAGTTACACCAATTGTAAACCCATTTTGTTGACATCTTGGTTTGACCTAAGGCACTCCGCTAACATGACACCTATCCCACACAAGTGCTGCAGTATAGATGGCAATGGAATGTCATGCTATGTACAATGCAGTTTCCCTGCTCTAACAGAAGTTCAGAAACGTGTATCATAAGAATGGATTCATTTCCTTAAAATGGTTAGCTCATTTTTCTAGAACTTAACAGTATTGAATCTTTTCTGTAAGAAAAATTCCATGATTATATCTCTTGTACTTTACGATGGTGATGTGCATAATTGTTATGCTGATTATGTATTCAAGAAACATGTGAGAAGATTTTTCTTACACCACTTTTTCATGGTCGCTAGTTTTAATCTAGTGTAGCATAGCTTTACAAATGATTTTCCTCTTTAGTCAGGAAAAAAATCACTGTCAGCAAGCAAGTTGCTTAATGTTGTTTACAACATGCCTTCTTAAGGTCAAAATTAACATATGTAATAATCATTTTAAGGAGTGACACTGTGATGCATCAAGCACTAAAGAGGTCAAGGGTAAGTCCACTAATAGTGTCATCTTATCCTTATATATCTTTATATAAGGAGATATATACATATATATATATATATCTCCTTATATATTGGCTCAGTCTCCTTCATGAATTTTTGGGATAGTTTGTACATATAAATATGTATCGAATGCATTCCTTCATGGGGGGTCAATCACTGCAGAAACATTCTCTGCTTTGCACTTGCAGGAACTGGTTTCCTACTGCACTGAACGTTCAAGTAGCCCAGGGAAATCAGTGCCTGAACTCAGGCACTCAGGTTTGGTGCTTAAAGTTTAGGTGGTATGAATATGCCCACCTCCAAGAAGTATGCTAGCCTGTTTACTTGCACAAATAAGCTTGCTGAAATTCCCATAGATTTTGCTTAGAGCCGTGTTGGCTGAACATGATTTGCCAATTTATTCTTTCCAGGTTTCTGTGTTTCATGTGTAATATTTTCCTATTGCCTTCGAATATTTTCATAAGACTACACATCTCCACGACTACATAACAAAGAATCCTGTTTAATATAACTGCTTTTTTATAAGTGGTTTGAGAGAAGTATGCTAGCCTGTTTGCAAAGTGTTTACCTACTGTAAGCATGTTTTAAATACCTTATTTTACCTTACTTAGAAATCCTTTAAACTTTTCTATGGATCTGCAGACAGATGAGGCTTAACAACATTATGTCTTTAGATTTAATTGTTGCTCCTTGAAGCAACTAACCTATACCAGTGTATCAAGTGTTACAGTTGTTGACGTTGAGGTTGTGCTGATCAACTAAACAAACCTTTCATCTGTGAGATTTACAGTGACACACAAAATAGCCTCTTTATAAAGCTAAAGCACTACAAACACACCATGGAGCCAATATACTACATTTCCAACTCTTTTGCAAAGTGAAGCAAGGATCACACCTAATTTTTTTTCTATAGCTGCATTCAAAGGAGGCATACTCCTTAAAGTGGTATTAATCAGCACCACCTTTCTTTCCAGAGAGACATTTGGGAGGGACTGGATTGCATGCAGATCGTCACAAAAAGCATGGCAACTAATGGGAAACGGTCTTTCTTCATGGCATTTCAAGACCTTGTAGCAAAACTGAACTAGTCTTTGCAATAGAATCAACTGTGGTTTTGTGGTTTCCCTTACAGTGGATCCATTGATAGGTCAGGAGCTGCAGCTGAAAAAGAGTATTTTGGGCAAGGCATGGTCAAGTCTCACTACATACTAAAACACAAAACACCGACTCTCACTCTGAAATGGACAAAGAAGGAGAGAAGTAATTAACTCTTCCTTGAGCATACAGTCATTCTAAACTATAAACTGCAGGGTAAAAGGCCTAGTGATAACTCTATTACCGCAACAAATTATATGCTTTACCTCAATATAGGAGAGACAGTGTAAAAAGACGCTGTCCTTCCCTTCCCCGCCCTTTTCAGCCTGTTTCTACTGCACACATTTGCACACATATTTCAGCCACTGATGTGTTTACAGATGCATGCAAGCTAGAGCCCATCCTACTGCTTTAAAGCTCATAGTCATGCAGAATACAATTTTATTTCATGGGGAAGAAATCAGAGCGTGATGTACTTACTAGGAATACTTCTGAAACCTTGTCCTATCTGTTAGAAGTGACACAGTGTTAAACAGATCTGTATGGTAATACCTTTTTTGGTGTTTCTTTTTTTCTAATTGACACTGTTTAAAACTGAAAAGTTTAAAACTTAAAAAATTGCAAACTGACACACTGAAAGCAAAAGGTGGTTTGTACATACAGCACCCTGTCACTGAATTGTAAGCTGGATATGCCATAGGAAACGGAAGATACAAGTGCCCCTAAGTGGAGACAAGTACATTTGGAGAAGTGTCCACATTTCTAGTGGTTAGTCAAAAATGAAGGTAAGATACCCAAGGAAAACTACTTCCTTGTTGCCTAAGCCTAGTTTGTTTTTTTTTTCTTCTGAGCTCTCTTTAACTTCTGCAAGGACATGCGAAAATCACAAAACCCGAGACTCTCGAGGTACATGAGTCTGATGTACATCAAAGTGTTGTTTTCTCATAATAACTGCCTGCCATACCAAACCAATGCATATTCCCACTGATGTAAGACAGAAACTTTAGTATATATCCTGCAGTTATATAGAATTGTATCACTTTAGGCACATATAATATATATATTCAACTGAGGTCAAAGAAAAAGTGTGCTGATTATCTACAAATTTCTCATGCACTGGTCAGCATTACAGTAAAATAGTAATTATTCATTATAATGGTAATATTCGTTAATCCCTCCAATTAACCCCTCCTCCCTTTGAACTAAGATTCGTAACATTGGTGCATGTGACACCAAAGGACTGATATCACTTTGGGAAAATCTTTCTGTTTGAATTAAGAGCAGACAGATAATATTTTCTTGCTAGAAAAAAAAAATAATAAAAGCTTGTAATTAAACAACAACTAGATTATTATTGCCACTTTTTTTCAATAATATTTTTTACATTTACCTTTCTTGCATCTCGTATCATCTTCCGAATAGTTTCCTTTATAGTGTAAGGCTGTGCTCGTGGTGGATGAAAAAGCAGATCAATATTTGTGCCACCAGAAATTCCAGGCATCAGGTAGGGCCAACCTAAGTCAAGATTTGGAGCTTCCACATCTGATTCAATGGGCCAGTAGGTTCCCGAGGAAGAGGTGTCATCAATGGCATGGTTAGAGGAATAAATTGTGTTTTGGGGAAGTTTGTGAACATTGTTCAAAATATAATCAATTTCCTCATCCGCTAGGAACTCTGAGCATCTCTCTTTGGAAAGAAATTCTTTGTAGGCTTCTAAACCTCCTTCAATCAGAGCATCGATAGCTATTCGGTACCATTCCTTGTAATGTGGTTCAATATAGTTGTCTGATCTGCATTCATCATGTAAGGAGGATAGCAAAGATGAAGTTTCCATTTTCATATATATTTTGTATAAAGTCTCTTAAGCTCCCATTCATGAGCTGATGAAATGTATCTGCAAAGAGAAAAAAGTAAGAAGACAAACAGAATATTTCTAGAGATCTATGACGCACACAGATATTAACTAAAATACTTTTCTGGCAATGTTGCTCTAAGTTTTTCTAGCATCTTCCAAGAATTTAAAAATGTTTTGAAAACGCTCAGGGACTAATATTGCCAAATGAATATTAAAGAGGTAGATAAAGAGCTTTTACATACGACAAAACTAAACACATAATTAAGTGACTTGGTGAAGTCCTACATCAGAGCTCATAATACACTGAACATCTGTACCAGTAACACCAACACGTACCTGATGCATGTTCCAATACGCTATCAAAAGCTGTGCTTCAAAACCCTCTTTGTAACAAGTGACACAGTAGTGTTGAAAGAAACACTTCAGAAACCAATTAAATTTCCTACTTTTTCATACATTACTTTCTCTGCAATGCATCCCTTTTCTCTGGCTTCTTTGAAACCACAGTCATTCAGGTACTTCTCCTTATGTATCTCTTCTCCCGTGCTGATCTAATCCACTTGTTGCTCCCAAGCAGGACCAGCCTACCTCATTTCAGTGAGTTATGAGGAACTCGAGAAAGATTTATCCTCCCACATCTGGGATCAAACTCTGAATCAGCAATCTGATGTCTAGTTTCCACCCTGTTCATTCCTTCTGCCAAAAGGAGCGGCTGCTTTAATCTTTTTTTTTTCCAAAACATTAATAATAAGTTGTTTACTGCTGATGTTTTATAAATTCATTCTTATTTTTTTAATTTCATTTAGCAAGGGCTGACAGATTTGTTTTCAGCTGTAACAATGTGGGATTTAAGACAGAGGGAGAATAAATAGCAACTCCACCATTCACCTAAAACCTAAACTGCACTGGATTTCTGCATTGGGCAAGTAAGTCTGCAAAAAAAAAAAAGGGGAGAGGGGCAGTATTTCAGGACAGTGGCATCAGCATGGCCATGTAAAATAGAAACATGATACATGGTAGCACTGTTTCAGCTTCCAGGGCATGAAGCTTAACCGAAAGCCTGTAGAAACAGGAAGAGGATCCAACAAAGGTAGAATAGTTAAAAAAAGCTTTCACAGTGGATAGCTTGAAAATTAATGCTGGGTTTCCCTACAAACCTAATTAAATAGTATAGCAGTGTAATAGCAAAAAACAGTCATACGGCATTCTGGTTTCATTTACTGCCATATAAATTTAACACAATTCCCTCTTCCCATCAAGACCTTTCAGATATTTTTGCAAAAAGTGCATTTGTTTTCCACTCTTTGCTGGGAACAGTTTAAATCTTTTTGAAAGGAAACGTAAATTAGCTATATTAACCTAAAGGAATGAAAATAGAGATCTCAATAATTACTGATACTTCAAAAATCAATTAAATGTTCAATTAAATCAAGATTTATAAGGAACTTGGGAAGACTGAGGTTAAAAAAAGACCAAGAAAGAAAAATCCAGATCTGAGGCTGGCATCAGCATGTCATATGAAATAATTCCATTTGAATCCTGTCTCTCAGCCAAGCAGCAAGGTAGATCTTCCCAGATAGGATTGCTTTCGAGCCTGAGGGAAAGGAGTGTTCCTGGCTGCTTCCAGAGTAGCTCTTTGTGGTGAACTGGAAAGCAGCAAGTCAAAGGGATCTGACTGCTCTCCCTCCAACTGAGAACTACATGTATTCCTGTGACAGATATCCAATTCAGAAGTTAAACTCTTAGAATATTGTAAAATTAAAACAGTCACTTCAGTGTCCCAGGAAAGCCAATCATCGGAACAGGTTTTCAAGACATTTTAAATGAAGAATGAAGAACAACCAAGATACGAAATGCAGTTAGCTGAGTTATTCTGAAGAGTCTGAACACTTACAGGTGACTGTACTAAGAACCCAATACAACTCTCTTTTAGGGCCTTCCAGGACAAGTAACTTTCTAACCAGTTTACTAAAACAGTCAGTTTTATTATGACATGCTTTTTATAAAAGCAAATCAAAGATATTTCTAAAACTCTTACTACTTTAGAATGGATATACTTTTCAAATAGAAATTTTGTTATTGATTGAATATATACACTTGAGAAAGACTTACGTGTTTATTTCAAAAGCTTGTCTAAATCCATTTTTTTTATTTCTCACTCTTTCCTTTGAAAACAATATAAGGGAACAGGACTATACTTACTATATAACATTGTGCAATACCGAATATTGAAAGCTATGAACAAATAAAAGGCAAAAAAAGATTGCATGTGTGTTCTGGCTCACCTACATTTCTTTTATTTGGTTTGGTTCTTTGATTTGTTTTCGTAATAGTATACCAGCTGTAATTGCTTGACTTTTCATCGAATATAATTAATTAATTAATTAATTGTGGCATATGTCAAATATAGCAACTTATGCTGAGACTTATGATGAAAGCAGAGTATAAACATATGTAATCTTGAAAAGGTGAGACTTCTAGTGCAGCATCTTTTTAACAAGAATAATCATTTTAAAGTGAACATCTTTGAAGTTGATGTTTGATTAACAAGTGCTGTTTACAAAAGAAGCTTAAAGCACTGCAGATTTATTTAAGAAAGTAGATGTAAAATTTGTCAGCATGGAAACAAATCGCAGAACACTTGAGACAAATGAAAAAATTTTAATTCTGGTTTTTGAAATTAAGGAAATCAGCATGAGATATATTCGTGTGAAACAAAAGAAAACTCCTAAATAAAAACAATGGTTTCAAGTCTATTTAATGAAAGTTCTCAATGTCTTGACACAGGTATTTTCCTCCTTATAAGGTAAGAGCTACATTGTAGAAATTGTACCTATGAAACAATATAATTTTGGATAGAGAGACAGAGGATTAGATAAAATTCTTAAATAAATTTTTTGGTGTTCTTTTCAACTCTGTATTATGATTTCTGTATAATAAGCTTGGGTCTTCAAAGGTCCTCCTCAGGTCAACAATTATATTAGCAAGGTTGTGCAGAATGTGGCCCACCTCTGGAGGGTTGCAGATCTTTATCAGATTTCATGTACATGATTACAAATTTTACCAGCACCAGTAAAGTTGTTCATCCTCTGAAAAATAGACTTGGTTGTTAATTCCAGCCCAGCATATCTACCATCTTCTCTGCTTAGACACAGGGATCAATCACTTTTTTAATAAGTGCCATTAAAGGGCTTAAACTGAATGTGAACTTCAAAGCAGCTACTAAAACTGAAACTTTTGCTGAAGAACACAAATTCTGAATCCTGCACTGAGGTAATCATCTTGTCTTTCTATTAACAATATGCTCAGACCTTTCTAATGCCATTATGAGGAACCCAGCAAGAAAAGTCCTTTTCCTTTGACAAAGAAGAAAACATGCCTTTTTGTAGAAAGATATGAAGAGTATCCTGGACTTCACAAAAGCAGCAGATGACAAAGGTCCACTAAAGAAAATGACACAACATTCTACATGGGTTCCAGGATCACAGTCCTCCAGGCTAGTGCCAAAGACAAGAAACTCCCCTGCCTTACTAATATTCACAAGATTTGAAAAAATCCTATTCAGCAACTTTGGGGAGCAGCTGTAACCTCAGGCTTGTACAGCCGATCCTTTGCAAGGCCCTGGACATAGTGCTCTCCTCGGGACGACCATACCTCTTTTTCAATGGAAATGTGATTGCTTTGACAATTTCTGCATCAAGTTTCAACCTTGGCACCCCTGTTAAAGGAAATTTAAACCTTGGGAACAGCCTGCTGCAAGCCCCTCTATCAGGTATGGTTTCTGGGGCATCCACCTAACTACCTCTGGCCCATGGCTCAGCCAAGGAGCCTCTCTCCCCACGGCTTAAGGGCCTGGCGTGACCAGCCTTCAAGAGAACAAACAGGCGTTTTACGACAGCTGCCTTCCACCACCCTTTCTATTAAAGAATTGTATCAAGAATAAATAATAATTACCTACATTAAGCAGTGACAGTCAATTATTTCATTATGAATGACATTACACTACTTTCTGTGGATGCAAAGGACATCAAATCCAAGTGAAAAACAACACCGCAAGCGGTCCTAATGCTTTCTTCTTTCCCCCTTTTTTTTTTTTTTTTTTTTTTTTTTTTTCAACCAGAAAGTTAACTTTCCGGGCAAAACAGCCGGCCCTCCGCTGGGAGACACCGCACGTGTGCCGCCCCCAGCCCGGCCGCTCAGGGGGCCGCTTGCGCAACGCGGCGCCGGGAGGGAGCGCGGCGTGGGAGCCGCGGGAGCCGCGCCCGCGGGCCGCCCACCCCGCCCGCCGCC
>NW_020884890.1:575130-715107 GCF_003945725.1 Corapipo altera | reverse complement strand
CCCGCGGGCCGCCCACCCCGCCCGCCGCCGCCGCCCGCTCCCCCCGCGCTCCGGCCGCGCCGCCACCTCCGCTTCGCGACCCCCGCGTCCCCGTTCCAAGCGTCCCTCGGCGCCCAGCGGGATATTGGCGGGGCGGGGGCTGCCCTGCCGCCGCCGCTGCCCCCCACCCGTCCCGTCCCGGGGGAGACTGAAGGGAGACACACCCACTTACTGCGCCGGTGCCCCGCGGTGGGGTCTCGCCCTCCGGAGCGGCTCGACCCGGCTGCTGCGATCGCGGCGGCGGCGAGTCACGGCGGCGCAGGGCTCATCGCAGGTACTTCCCGTCGCTCTCGGGCGCGGTGGGTGTGGAAACCAGTTACAACATGTCAGAACGGTGTCGCACCAAACCCGCCGCCGCGGGAGCGGGGCAAGGACTTGTCTGAACTGGGGAAGCCCGGCCCTCCCGCACGGGAGCGAAGGGCAGCGCCTTCCCAGGGCCTTGGCGGACCCCCCGCCCCAGCCCGGCCCTGCCCTGCCCAGCCCTGCCCTGCCCGCTGGGCCGGCCGGCAGCCGCGGCATCGGCAGCCCCGCGGGGGCCCCGGGAGCGGGGTGTGCGTGGGAGATTAAAACCAAAGCAAACGTTGGCTTCAAGAAAAAATAAACCCGTAAGCCTCGAGTCACGGTTTCCAGGTTAACTCCGGTGGAACAAGACATGGCAAGGGAGCAATACCCATTTGAGACCTTCCAGTTAGGCTATGTGGACGAGCCTATTTTCCATAGCTTAATTGCTTTAAAGGCTCTTCTTTTGCGCTTGATGTCTCAGGTGAGAGAAACAGACCTGAAGGTAGAGCCCCCCATCCTGGCTGCGGTGCTGCTGAGGCCGTCCTGCCGCCGGTGTGGATCTCCTCGCCGCCCCGTGCTCGGCATGCCATCGTGGCAGTCCCACGTTTTGAATCGTTTGACAGCACTCTCTGGAGGGCTTTTCCAAAACACGATCATCTCTTTACTAGGATCTTGTTTACAGATCAGCACATCACATGTGCGTAAGAAGCACACTGAGGGGTTTTTGTCATTTTAAATTAATGGTAGTAGACAGAAAACTTTTTATAGGCTTTGTCCATGTCATACTCTGTGGTACATAACTGCAACCGGCTTGTTCTTGAGCCGTTTAAGACAATGCAGTGTAACCCTGACAGTTATCCTTTTATCAGCAATAACTAATCCAGTCCGGCTTTAAGCACAAACTATTTTCCTAACCTTTCTGCCTAACAGCGTTAAGTGTGAGATATATCCTGTTTGTGAAGGTAAGTATGGCTCTTCTGTGGCTTTTGGATGATGCTCCTTGAGAAGAGGAAAAAATAAAAGTAAAAATATGCAGTATCATTACAATATATGTATCTAAATGTATAAGTCTGATGACCATCAGGGAGAGACTTTTTCTGTGCAGTTAATTCGGGTAATAGAATGCACAAGAGGAAATAGCTGGTGTTGATATACTCAAGGACTACCCTTTACAGACATAGGAGCATCTGATTAAATGGTTAGACTCTTCTTGTACCCAAAAAAGAATTTTCCTGGTTTGATGAAAAATGCAGAAGAAAAACTGTTTTAAAAACAAACAAACTTTTAAAATGTACATAGAATTAGTAGTTAGTTAGTACACAGGACTTTTTATCCCATGAAAATATGTGGTCAGGAAGAAGAATATATTTCTGTGGAAACTTGTCCAAAGAGGTGAGGCTATGTAAATTTTTAAAAGAGCAGATCTATTCTCTAAAATTATTTTTGAAAGGGTAAGAAAGTAGATGAATGATCACAAAACCATTTTTGACCTGGACTGAATTGATTGGACTTTTATTCCATAAAATATACAAGTATTACTGTGTTTTTCTTCTAGAGAAGTCAGTGGTTGAGTACTGGCTTAGCGTAACCAAAAATCTGTAATAAGAACAGCAATAGCTTTCTAAATAAGGAGATCTTCATGAAAAAAAAAGGACCTAGGTATTTTTGCTACATTAGTATGCCTACAAGAAAAGGGGTTTTTTTCTGTTCCTTTACAGTGCCCAGCTCAGTGGGAAACCAGTCTGTTACTGAGATCTTAAGCAACATGCACACAGACATCTAATACAAATGACCAATACAGTATAAACCAGGAACACTGGTATCAGTAATAATAGGGCTTTATTATTGCTGTTTTTACTAAAGAGAACAAAGTGCTCCTTAAATAGCCAGTACACGGCTATTTATCATGCCAACTCTAAAATTAACAGATAAACACAGTGATGAGAAGATACAAAAGAAAACTTAAACAGATCTTTGTAAATACTGAGAAAACTTTTGCACTGACAATAGAAAAATGGGATGACAAATGCTGTTGGAGATTCTTCTACACAGTTGAGAGCTGCCTGAGTTTATCAGCTGAAGCCCACCAGTAGCTATACCAGACCAGACCAAACCTAGCGTGGATAATGTGTTTTGGAAACCAGCTATCCACAGTTAACTGTCAAAGTAAAGAACATTTTTACCTGGGAAGTAGTAAACTTCTGGGTCTTGCAGCCACAGGAGTCGGTCAAGGCAGTTAGTATGAGCAAGCTCAATAAGTGGTAAGAGAAATACTTAAATAATAGGTACAAAACTGGATTGTACAAAGATAAGGCAGGGATATGTACTTCAACATCCTTATTCCTAGAGTCATGGAACTGCAGCAGTTTGAGGGGAATAGACTGCAGAAACTGGCCAGGCTGTCATTTGCCTAAACAGCCTTTCCTGTTGCCATTGGAAATGTAACATTGGGTAGGACCAGTTGAAGCATCCTATTGGTTGGAATCATTTTACTGTAATCCATCTGATTCATGAAGCATCAAAACTACAGAAAAAGTTTTTGCTGTAGACATAGCTTGTTCATGGGATAAAAGAATCAACTCAATATGTTTGATACCACCATCTTGAGAGTGATTGTCTTAAGTGACCTGGGTACTCAGATGATGGTGCTGATGGATATTTGCCTCCGTGACTTACATCAGTTTCCAGTTCTGAGACTTCTTTTTGTATTGACAGATCATCTTACTGTGTATGGTCTAGCTGAATGCAAGCAGAAGATAAAAGATTATTATCACATATACAATGACACCAGTCTGGAAGTTTATGATATGAATTATTATTAAGGATAAATATTTATATGAATTACTATTTATATTCCTACTGCATGCTTACTAAGATTTCATTTAGATTTACTAAAGGAGCATTGATTTGGAAGCAGTGGATAGTTATACAATTCGTGACATCTATGAATTGAACTTTTATTAGATTTTAAACAGAAGAAAGAGTACAGTTCTGAAGACTCATACTATTTACAGATCAGTGGCCATCTAATCTAAAGCATAAGCACAGAGAATTTACACACTAATCTTAAAATTAGAGGAAATGTGCTGTTACAGATATGAATATAGAAGGAGCTGCACTGCATATGAAGTTTAACAAGGGCAAGTGCTGGATTCTGTACCTGGGACAGGGCAATCCTCAGTGTTTGTACGGACTGGGGAATAAGCTGCTGGAAAGCAGTGATGTGAAAAGGGACCTGGTCGATGGCAGGTTGAATATGAGTCAGCAGTGCCCTGGCAACCAGGAGGGCCAGACCATGTCCCGGGGGGCATCAGGCAATGCATCGCCAGCTGGTCGAGGAAGGGGATTGTCCAGCTCTGCTCTGCTCTGGAGCGGCCTCACCTTGAATATTGTGTGCACCACAATATAAGAAAGATATTAAGCTGTTAGAGAGTGTCCAAAGGAGAGCAGCAAAGATGGTGAAGGGCCTTGAGGGGAAGTTGTATGAGGAGCAGCTGAGGTCACATGGTCTGTTCAGCCTGGAGAAGAGGAGACTGAGGGGAGACCTCATTGCAGTCTGATCAGACCTGGTTGCAGGCACTGACCTCTTCTCTGTGGTGACCAGCAACAGGACCTGAGGGAATGGCCTGAGGTTGTGTCAGGGGAGGTTTAGGTTGGATATTAGAAAAAGGTTCTTCACCCAAAGGGTGGTTGGGCACTGAACAGGCTCCCTGGCAAAGTGGTCACAGCACCAAGGCTGAGAGAGTTCAAGAAGTGTTTGAAGTATACTCTCAGGCACATAGTGTGACTCTTGGGGGTGGTCCTGTGCAGGGCCAGGGGTTGGACTCAATGATCCTTGTGGATTCCTTCCAACTCAGCAGATTCTGTGATTCTGTGATTTATACAAAGCTTGATGAGTACTGATACAAACCCAACACCTTCCAAAACATAACAGAGAGAAAAATGAGACAGAAAAGTATAAATTAGTATGTAAAAACAGGTGTCCTACTCTGCGTACTTGCTTTTCCAAATTAAATAATCACAACGTAATTTTTTGTTATCGTTATTAAATCAATTAATTTGGTCCTAGTGATATAAAGGAAATACTTGGCAATGTCCAAACACCACTTAGTTTACCAATTACCTTCACAGCTTCTATCAAGAAATGGTCAGCAGCTGAAATACAAAGGATTAAAGTTAAGATCTTTTACTTGAAGAGAGTGTTCCTAACCCAAATATGTCGGCCTGGGCTATATACCCAGGTATGGGAGGGGGGGGTGTATATGTATATATATATATATATATTTGTGGTAGAATTTTGTCCTGGGTCAAGTCTTGTGTGAAAAGCTTGTGGAAGCCGACTGAAATTACTTCAGGAAGTTCAACTGTGGAGAGAATCTGAGTGTTTCCTGTAAGGAACTTATAGTAAGAAATGGATGAAATTGTGCAAAGCATCTTGGTTTTGAGACACAAATAAATAAAAATCCCCTAGTCTTTATTTTCTGCCCTCAATATAAATTGCTGAGAGATAGGGTAAAACAGCAGGGTTAGAAGGATAATCAATGGTGAACAGTTGCCATCTGAGGAAGAATCATGAAGGCTGAGACCCTCCAGAGTGGCATGGAGTTGGTGACTGAGGCTTCCTGGTGTGGTTCATCACATGATGTGTAGCTCCGATATACAACAAGGCTGAAGACAAAGAAAATCCTCTGAGGTCCACTTTAATATAGAATCATAGAATCAACCAGGTTGGAAAAGACTTCTGAGATCATCAAGTCCAACCCTTGAATAATACCTCTCTCTCAGGAGGTGCTGAGACAAGAAGTTCCAAACTGATGGAGGTTGATAAAGTATTCTCCATCCCTATCTCCGTTCCTCTCCCTTTCCTCTTTGCCGCATGTCTGTGTGTGCCGCTAATCGTTGAAGGGCAGATACAGGGCTACACACACCTTTGTTCTGACTTCACACAGCTGTTCTTGTATTCCTTCAGAGCATGCTAAGGCCAATGTATAAAAAAGTTGTAGGAGCATGGTTTTCTTACTTCTGCTTAACTTCCTTCTCTGTGAATCAGAGAGGTAGCTCCTCTTGGTCTTCTTACAGGCAACTGTAGAAGTGTGTGTGTTTGTCTGTGTGTGCCCTTAAACATGTTTCCACCCCTGCCTTTGGGAAGGATGCCTGCACAACTACTAAAAGGTTTCACTGTTTTCTTCATGGCTTTTCAAGTTTTATAGTTATACAATTAGGTATCTTCTTCAAGCTTACCTAAAACCCTCAGAGGTCTTCTGAAATGTTATGTCCTTGTGATTCAGACTCCTAGAAATTTTTCTTCACAGGTGGTATGCATTTTGTTGTTGTAACTTCCAAGACACATAGAGGGTGACTCTTGTAATTATTTTTATTTTGCTCACTTACCCTTACTTTAACATCCACCCTTGACTTTGGAAATAGTACTCATTGTACTACTACTACAAGGAGGCAATAATACAAAATTGACCACAAAAATTGCACAAAAAATTAAATGCATCTATTTTTTCAGTTGGTTGGAACATTCTCTTATTTCTTGTTCTCCAAGAAACTAAACTTTCTGGGGTGTCTTCCTTACTGGGCTTAGCCTGTTCTCCTCATTACATTTTCTCAAGGGCTGGTGCACTGCTGGATTTTGAATGACAAAATCTTGACCATGTATTTTGTGATCCAGAGTCAGAGCTTAAAGGTTTAGAGATTAGGGATGAATATACTTGTATCTTTAAGCCAGACATACTTTGGGGTAATGCAGAGATCAATAATGAAAATTTTATACTAATTTAGTAAAAGGTAAACCTACAGAAATAATTTTAAACTATACATTTTTAATAGTATATAAACTGTTGTATACAAATTCACATTGTGTATAAGAATCAAATTATTAAACCTAACCTTACACCAGTGGTCCAAGATTTTAAGTACATTAAAATCTAGTTTGCTGTTGACACATTAGAAAATACCTTTTCTTGTTCAAGCTGTTTCTCTTTAGTATAGATTCCATGAATGTTCAGCTTCACATAGGAAGGGAGAATAATTCCAATGGCAGGCTGTCTGCTGCCATTTGATCTGAATGTTTTAATGAACTGCAGATTGAACTCCTCCCTTAGGCCATCACCAAAACCAGTATTCTAGTTTCATATAGACTCTTGCTACACAGCCATAAGGATCTTCTAATCAAAAGGAGAATTCACAGCTCCTAGATTGCTTCTGACTGAGAAAAAAGGTTAGTCCTGTAAATAAATTTATAGAAAGAGGAAAATAAAATAGGGCTATGGGGAACAAATTGTTGCTCGATTTGCATGTGATTTATTTTCAAAGCTGTAACCACTTTGACAGGCCTATGTTGGCACTTACAAGGACCTGCTTTTGGCTTAGTATTCACCTTTATTCTTCAAGGTGAGCTTGTCAAAAGGATGAAAGGTCTTTGTCTCCTTCCAATCCCAGAAGCTAGTTTTTTCCTAGTGCTGGTAACTTGGAGCCTTTAATGTTATCCTAGTGTTTGCTTGTGTGATCATGGTCCTCATGAACTTTATAAACCCAAGCTCATCTTTCTTGTAACCTTTCTCTAATGCTAAAATTTGAGGAGGATTCAAGGTTTCACAGCGTTTTTGGGAGGTCTCTGACCCTCAATAGTAGTTCTAGTAGAAGTAGAAGGGAAAAATAAACCAGGCAATAGCAGCCTATATCAAATAATAAAATCACACTGAGGTCTGAACAACAAAGAAAGTTATGTTAATGTTCCAAAGTATCAGCATCTTAAGTCTGAATCCAGTGACTAGAAATTATAGGTTTATTCTTTCCTGGGTGGATTCACAAACTGCCAATGAAGTTACAGCCAAGGAAACTTATTATCAGTGGTATAAGTGGTAAACAAGTGCCAGAAATATTTCACCCTCAAATACAAGGTTTTCTTACATGTTCACATACCTGTCTAGTTAGGGAATGTTTATTGGCTGAATGATACAAAGCAAATGCTGGAATTCTCACATGAGCTCAGCAAATGCTTTCTCATTAATTTGTTTCTTTATAATCAGTGTGAAGTTGTTAATTTACAAGTAAAATTACTGAAACAAACATAATTTACTCTACATTTATCAAGGTGTCTTCAGAATTAAGAATTAATGTCTTAGTATAGTCATCATGGCTGGGCTTCGTGAACAAATATTTGGGAAGGGCTCTACCCACGTTTGTTGCAAGTGTGTTGGTGGCTAAAAAGGCCAATACGAGACAGGCATGTCCGGTTGCAAAAGGCACAGCAGAAAGATTCCTTA
Source organism: Corapipo altera (assembly GCF_003945725.1). Lineage (NCBI taxonomy): Eukaryota > Metazoa > Chordata > Aves > Passeriformes > Pipridae > Corapipo > Corapipo altera. The sequence goes on along the minus strand of NW_020884890.1, from coordinate 707,512 downwards.
GATGGTGTATTCTGCAAGGCACCATTCTTTCTGCGTTGTCTTTTCTCTTCAAGGGTGATCCTGCGTGCTTTCTCAAAAGCATCAACAGCATTGTAGATAGTGTGTCTCCAGGCCTCCTGATTGGAGGCCAGAGTAGACCAGTTATGATGATCAATATGGCCAAGGCTGAGATGTTGTTTCAGGGAGTCCTTCTGTCTTCTCTTCGGGGCTCCTCTCTTGCGGCAGCCGGTGGCAAGTTCACCATAAAGCAGGATCTTATGGAGGCAGTGGTCCTTCATCCTTGAGCTGTGCCCTGCCCAGCACAGCTGTGTTCTCAGCAACATGGCCTCAATACTTGTGACTGCTGCTTGTTCTAGAACAGATGAATTGGTCACATAGTCTGACCAGTGGATGTTTAGGACTGAACGGAGACAATGTTGATGGAAACATTCTAGGAGTAGCAGGTGGTGGCGGTAGATGACCCATGATTCAGATCTGTATAAGAGAGTAGACGGCACTATGGCTCTGTAAACACTGATCTTTGTACTTTTCTTCAGGTGTTTATTTCGCCAAACTCTTTTACAAAACTTTCCAAAGGCACTATATGCCTTTGCTAACCTGTTGTCTATCTCTCCGTCAATCTTACCATCCGAGGAGATGAGGCTACCTAGGTAATTAAACTGCTGAACTGATTTGAGCTCTGATTCACCAATGATGATATGGGGATGAAGGAAGACTTCCTGAGGTGCTGGTTGATGGAGAACTTCTGTCTTCTTCAAGCTGACTTCCAAGCCAAAGAGCTCAGCAGCATCTGCAAAGCAGGATGTTAAACGCTGCAGAGCTGCTTCTGTGTGGGCAACAAGGGCGGCATCATCAGCATAAAGCAGCTCCCGGACAAGATGGTTTAAGGTCTTGGTGTGGGCCTTCAGTCGCCTTAGGTTGAAAAGGCTTCCATCAGTATGGTATCGAATGTAGATACCATCCTGATCATCGAGGTCTGCCGTGGCCCTTTGGAGCATCATGCTGAAAAAGACTGTGAATAGGGTTGGTGCGAGAACTCAGCCTTGTTTCACACCATTGGTAATTAGAAAGGGCTCAGAAAGTACATTGCCATATCTGACTTGGCCGTGCTGATCCTCATGGAGTGAGATGGTCATTTTAAGGAACTTGAGGGGACAACCTAAACTTTCCAAAATCTGCCACAGACCTTTTCTGCTCACAGTATCAAAAGCCTTGGTGAGGTCGACAAAGGTTACATAGAGACCTTTGTTCTGTTCCCTACACTTCTCTTGCAGTTGTCTGAGAACAAAAACCATGGCTGTGGTGCTCCTGTTGGCTCTGAAACCACACTGACTTTCAGGTAAAATTCCTTCTGCTATAGCGGGTATTAGTCTGTTCAAGAGTATTCTTGCCAGGATTTTGCCAGCAATGGAGAACAGAGTAATACCACAGTAATTTGAGCAGTCTGATTTAGTACCTTTCTTCTTATACAAAGTGATGATGACTGTATCACGAAGGTCTGATGGTAGTTCACCTAGTTCCCACAGTGCACCACAAACTCATGAAATTTAGCGTGGAGTGCAAGGCCCCCATGTTTCCAGACTTCGGGTGGAATTCCATCAACCCCAGCTGCCTTGCCAATTTTCACCTGTTGTGTGGCCTTGAGGGTTTCTCCCAGAGTGGGGGCAGTATCCAATTCGTACTTCACCAGTTGTTGTGTGATGGACTGAATTGCTGAGTCTTGGACTACACGGTTGGTACTGAAAAGAATCTGAAAGTGTTCAGACCATCGACTCAGAATGGAGGTTTTATCTGTCAGAAGCGTTTGACCATCTGCACTGAGTAGAGGGCTTTGGACTTGATATGTAGGCCCATATGCTGTTTTCAGGGCCTCATAGAATCCTTTGTGATCACCCGTATCTGCACATAATTGACTTTTTTCAGCTAGATCGGTCCACCACTTGTTCTGGTATAGTAGTAACCATAATAAACTAAGAATATCAATGATTCAGATTTTTAAGTAGAGGTAATGTCTTTCATCAAATCAGCTAATATTGTTGTGAAAAGCACACAAGCTTGTGGTCACTGAAGCTTCTCCAAATCTGAAACAGACACAGCAAACTTCAAATCCAAGTACAAATTGTGAACAATTGCTCTGAGTTGAACTAGAAATGTTTCAACAATAGAAAAGGAAGAACATACAAATACAGGAGTAGCTATACTGGATCCATCTGATTTAACATCATGTCTCTGACAGTAATTGGTTAGAACGAAATATTTGGGTGAGTTTGTGGTCTCCCATCTTCAGCTGCTGGCTCTTTCAGAGGCATGTGTGAGTTGGGGATGATGGATCCCCATCATTATCATCCCCAAAGTGTGCTGAAAACCCAAACATAATTGAAATCCCAAGCAGATAAAATACAGAATAACTGGTTTCAACATGCTTTTAAAAATTCTTGCTGTGAGTTTGTGGGAGGAAGGAGATGCATTGTAATGCCACTTAGGCAGTGCTCTTTGTGGCAGTGAGACAACAAGACACAACAATCACAAGTTGCAGCAAGAGAAATTCTAATTGGGCACCGGAAAAATTCCTCTGGTGGTGGTTAAGCACTGGGATGTGCTTCCCGGACAGCATGAGGGATCCACCTCTGTGGAGATTTTCAAAACATGACTGAACAAGGCCTTGGATATCCTCAATTTTTCAGTTAAACAGCCTTGAGGTAGGAGGTTGGACTAGGTGACTTCCAGCAACCCTTTCCAACCTAGTTTTTCTGTGATACTATGAATCTGTCCTTATTTTCCTTCCTGGAACAGCTGTGATTCAGACAGAGCTTACTTCCTTAGAATGGTGAAGTCCTTACCAGAGTTTTGCTCAAATGCAATTTTCCTTTATGTTTCTCTGTTGTGTATTAGATTATAATCCTCAATTTTTAACTGGAATTACCTGGTGATAATAAAAATTTTTGTTTTACAAGTTTTATATTATTGACACTTAAGAGCACCTCTAGGAAACTGGGGAAGTTTTCTAATTTATGTGAGAATTAACTGAAAAATAGTGAGAAGTAATAGCTTGAAATTATGAAATAATATTATTATCTGATTATGTCTACTAATATAATCAATAATGGAATGGATAACTCTGATACTTAAATTTGCTTTGGAGTTAAACCAGCATGAATAATGGAAACTGTTCACTCCCAACACTGTAGTCTTCAGCGAGCTGTTAATGTCCTTAAGGTCTGTCTTAAATCTTGTTTGAAACAACTCAACCCTTTGAGTCCTCTATGGTATGTGATGGTTAATCTGAAATAATCAAGTTCTTGAACAGTATCTTGGCTAAAACATACTTGTAAATTCAAATGTTTGTGGATTGTCTCCATTCCCTTCAGCTACCTGAAATGTTAACCTTCATGATGTAGGCCTAGAGGTGGATTTGAGCTATCATCTTGTGTTCATCAATTATGAGATGTCGTGTGCTTGCAATTCATTTTGATCAAACAAATACATTAACCTTTAAGTGGCGATCTTAATCTGACTTATACTTAATTAGTAAATGAATAAGGGTAGTTCAACTAAGGGCAAAAAATACATAGATTAAGGAGTAATTGAGTAAAATGGCTGGGTTATGAACATGGAAATTGGCACTTGTCCTTGCCAAGAACTGAACTTGTTTTTAAATGGAATCACTTATACAGAATAAAAAAAGTTGTTTACAAGCCAGAGAATATACAAAGTTCAGTTGTGCCGAACCATAAACGAATGGCAAGCTAGAATGAGGCACACTATCTTAAAAATGTTAGACAGCATAAAAATCTGCTCCAAATCAAATAAATGCTATCCTTTCAATTTATCAAAGCCTAAGGAACTCCTGAATGAAGGAGCCAATATGATTTCAACTCTAACAAGGGGCTTTGATGACTAACACAAGATTTTGGGCTCCTGTGTTGACAATTGGTTGTCAAATAAGCTCTTGTCAACTGTTATTTAAACTGGCTCCAAAGGGTCTTATTCTTCCATTTTAAAACTCTAGGATGCCTGTTGCTCTGTGCTTGTGTGTAAAAGGATTCTGACCCTCCTGTGCACCTTCACCCCTAACTCATAAACCCGATCAACATCCAGAAACTTTGAATTCCTCCTCTCACCTCCCACATGATGCTCAAAATGGGTTTATAGGTACTTAGGTTCTCAGTTGGCTCTAGTCCTCTCAGTTTTCTTTTACTGTGATTTGCAGTGAAATGAAAGAAAATGCTCCCAATTTAACTTCCTCCAGTCAGCTTTAATTCGAGACATAAGCAGCAGAGACATGAGCAGAGCGCATCAGAGGAGATGGTGCATAGACTGCCGTGAGTAAGGAAGACTTCCGGTGACCTCAGAAACATGAAGGGCTGGTGACCTACATCATGAACCAGTATGCAACATGTCCACACCCACAGGAAGAGCAACAAATGCAAGGTTATGTCCAGTTTTTATTATGCATATCCTGGTAGTAGGAAGCAATAAAAGAACAGTGGAGTTGGAAGAAAAAAGTAAACAACACCACTTAGATTTTTGACCAATAACCTCCAAATTGGCAATAACATTAGGCATTTAATTGCTGTATTATTCATAGCAGAAATAGTTTATTCGTGAAGGCGAGTTGTAAAGAATCATGTTCTGAGTTTGGGAAACTATTGCCTATGTCGAAAGTAAAACAGAGTGGGAGAAAAAGGATGAATGAGAAATATCAATACAAGTAATTGCAGATGTGATAAGAGTAGAAGTATTCCTTGAGGGCTAGTTTATAGGCAAATAACTTAATAGCCACCTGTGTAATCTCACTTATCCCCTTACCTGAATGTGCACATACATACTGTTTTAACATACCTTCTTTGCAATGTAGTTTTCACTGTCAGAATTTTGCTCTCTTCTTTGTCATCCTGCAGTTTTCTGATAGAGGCTGCTATTCCTGAAAAAAAAAAAACCAATTTCATTCTCCTCTCCTCGGTGGGTTTGTTCATTATTGTTGCAAGATGTTCCTCCATAGGCTAGTAAAGTGCAGAAATGCACATAGCTCCATACAATGCCTATAAGTTTTGATTTGATTTAATTTCAAATTGGGCATTGCAGAAAGCCAGCTACAACAAACATCAGTAATATTTATGGTAAGAAGTGCTTGAGTTTGACTGAATTCTTCTTACTCCATTGCCAGGTAGAAAATAGCACAGTGGAGATCATCGTGCTGTCAGCAGACACATAGGAACCGTACTATCCATAGAAGAAGCCTTGAGAGATTTCTGAAAATGTCTGGCAGTAAGGGTGATCTTGGCTTTTGAGACTGGAAATATGAAGATAGGGAGAAAGGAGATTCTTACAATTTTTAATTCTGTGTAGTGTAAAATAAAAGTGCTGATTCAGTATTATAATTCATAACAGCAACTGGAATTTGTTTTGTTAGTGAGTGCATTCTGGACATGTATTAACCAGAATGCTGAGAAATGCAGATGAGTGACTGACAACTTTGAGGAGAGCTGTCACAGTGGAACCGAGCAGATTACTCCAATGAGCATCATAGTAAATGGAAATACAGTTGAAAATACAACTAATCCATATGGAGCTCAAAATATCCGGACAGCAAATGTAACACAAAAATTAGGTCCATAGCATATTTATTGAAAAGAAAAGATTAAAAAGAAAATTAGGTGGTAGTGATGGTTTATTTAATAAGAAAACAGTAATTAATTTATGAATAGAACTAAATGAACACATTTATTCAAAATATGCTGGTGCTTGGAATATAGCTGTTCTTCAAATTAAGATTAGTTATTAAGATGAGAAATAAAGATGTTAATGCAGGAAAGATTGTTGTGAATTAAGGTCAGTATTTTTCTGTATTTGTTTGCATTGGACAGGGTTAGGTTTCAGATGTTGTACCCTAGTTGTGTTGGAATTTCTGTGATGTTAAATGACTTCTCATGCTAGTATACATATTTAAGTTTGAATGCATATGCACTACAGTCTGCATTAAATACTCCTAAATAAAAACCATATTACAATCAATACAGATCTAATTTTTTATCCTTCATCATTTCCTCCATCACCCCACAACGTTTTGACTAAGCCTTGTCAATGGTAAATGAAACAGCAGGTACAGTTCAATCTGTTCCTTTTCCTCCAAAGGGAAAGTTGTTTACATTTTGTAGTGCTTGGTTTTGTAGAATTTTTCCCAGGAAGAGTTGGGGATTTAAAAAACAAGCAAGCAAACAAAGCAAACAAACAAAAAATTGGTATGTTTTAATGGGAAAATTTAAGACTGAAGAGACATGCTTTGCATTTGAAATGCAAATTGCTGAACACATAATGGCTATTATTTTCTGTCCAAAATAGTTTTACTCTTCCTGGAATGACCTTGCTTCACTTCTGTTCTAGACTTTGGAAGGGATCATGCTCTTATGGGCACGTGTTTGTATGAAGTGGATTATGGAGATACTAAGATAGTACCACTTGAACTGAAATGTTCACATGATGCTATAAATATTAGGAAATGCAAGCACAGTTCCTGTGCTGTCAGATAAGTGGTGTCTTTATATCAGCATAGTGACACACCTCTAGTAACAAGCCCCAATTTTCAGAGGGATGAATTAGCTCACACACAATAACATAATGGCAGTAGTTACCTTGTTTGGGAGCCAGCTCACTTGTCTTACTCTGTTAGCAGAGTAGGCTGCCCATAGAAACATCTGTGCCTGCTTACCCTGATCACGACTGATGCCACTCTGTTGTTCCTCCTCACGACAGTGTGTCTGTAGTCCAGCATCCTAGTTTTCCATAAGTCCCGGAACTCATGCCGCTCTCTACCATTACAGGTACTTAGAGCCCTGTCAAGTTTATCTTCTTTCAGTGCCCGTACTTAATTCTTCTATTTTTGGTGTTGAACATATCAGTAGTGAGAACAGAACTATATTCTGATAGATAACGAAGGACCCCAGGTAGTCTACAAAACAACTCTGTCATGGTATTTGAAAATCCATTACTTTCTGTGAATCAAAACCAAGGTCTCTTATTTCCTTATGAATGATTCTTTAGGAGTAATTTTCTTGCAACTCATATATAGTGGATATGTGTCCCATGTAAGGCTCCTTGCATATGACCTATGTAAGGCTCCATCCTGTGCAATAATCTCAGCTGCTTTCTTAAGGTCCGCCTGAAGTCTAGGATCTGTAGATGGATTCTTGCTGGCATCTCTAAAGTGCAAAGTACTAAACTGTAGTCACACTAAGGAACGGGAAATCTAATAATGAAAGGGGGAAAAAAACAAGCAGATGTAGGTTTTTAGGTGAGGTTTTTTGGGTTTGGGTGGTTTTTCTTTTTAATTGAAGCAGTATATCAGGAAATTACTGCTAAGGAAATTTGCAGCTAAATGGAGAATGCTTTCTGAATGAATTAGTATGGAGCTTAATAACAATGACCATGTTTTACTGCTTTTGGAGCCTTTGACTGATCTGAAAGAGATGATCTGTTGATAACTACTGTCCAACTTGTCTAAACTTAAGTTGAGAAAGACATCCTTAATTATGTTAGCACATGAACAGTCTCAATTATTCTGAGATGTGAACACCATACACTGATACCTTTTCAGTTTTTACGATTTGCCTGGAAGCAATCCTCTCTATGGCAGATCTATTCACAGAAAAAATTTTACTACAAGCAAAAGTGATAGAAACATATTCTTTTAACTGAAAAGGAGAAGAAATATCTCCTGAATTCGGAAATTGAATGCAATCTTGAGTTAAAGTATTTTCTTTCAGTTATAAGCTTCATTTTCTTTCAAGAGTAAGAAGCCCTGTGTCATCTTACTATGGTGCTTTAAAAAATTTGTTTTATCACCTCCAGGTGTTACCAGTTTTACTTTCCTTTATTTTCCTTACATTTTTTTTTTATAATTCTGTACTAGTAACCATATTAAATCCCTGTCTGTCATTTTTGCGTCTTACTGTTCCGTATTGTACATGATTAAAGGTCTTCTAGATTGATAAACATGCATTTGTTATCTTTCTTCTGTATTTTTATTTCACTTTCATATATTTTCCATTAATTTGTTTGACATTTAGCATGCCTACCATTGATTTAAACTTTTGTTACAATTTCTCATTCTTTCTATCCTTGTAACATAGCATTGTGTTCCTACATAAAGTAGTCCTCCTTTTACTTGTTCCTCTTCCAAAATAGCCTTGACTACGTGGTGCTGTTGGCAGCTTACCAGGACAGGGGCCATATTGAAGCATACCATCTCAAGAAAGGACTTTATTGCTATATTTCAAGGATTGTTCTTCTCTGAACCCATTCCTACATCCTTTTTTTTACAACACAGCTTGATTTTCCTTGTGGAAAAAGCTGTCACTATTGCATGATGTTTGTGAAAAATTAAACAAAGGTCTTCTTTACCTCTTTCTACATCTCAATTTAAGACCTGTGCTCCTAAATTGGATTAATAATAGAGTAGCTCCAGTGTCACCCAAAGTTAACTGCTGTATTTGTTTGACCTAATGTAGGTCTTGCAAGGTTGGTTCCTGTCCCCAGCTCCCTGTCCTGCATGTAGATGGGCAGGAGGACAGTGGGGACAATGCATAAAAAAGATGGGAGTAGTCCTTTTTTCCATAAATATCCTGTGGTATCCTTCCTTTTATGTGTTTCTAAATAATGAGTTGCCAAGCCTATATGATGTTATACAATCAGTCTAATTTAGCTCTCTCTTCTGTAGAGTCTTATTGAATTGCTTTTATCTCTGAAAATTGGTGTGAACGTAAACCCACTCTCGGAACTGATAAGAAACAGTGGTATTATTAGCATTCTAATGATCATATCTGAGTTGTTGCACAATAGGGGGATGCAATAGCCATTACCAAGGATTTGGCCAGGTTTGGTGCTAGCACTAGTTCAGTGTCCAGTACAGAAAGGGTTATTAAAAAAGGAATGTCATACTAGCATATAGACACATAAAAAAAGAGTTATTTCTTGTATCTTGTTTAAAATACAAGAAGAATTTTGGGTGTTTAGTGACTATTGAATCTTTTACAGCCATCAGAGCTGCCTTGATGCTTTGCCAGGGTCAGAAACACTAACTGTGTCCAGGCTGTTAAATATAGAACATGCTGGAACTTGGAGTTTATTTCAGAAATACCAGGTTGATGGAACTTAACATTGGCCTGTTCTTAATAATTTTTGCCAAAGTACAGTAATTTTTAAGCAAGATAGAACTTGGAAAAATATTTAGAACCACTGGAGCCACCTCTGCGCTTTGGATTGTTCTCAGGCCTGGAGATCTGGGCTGATTATCGCAATCCAAGACTTTTGACAGGGCTTTAGTAAAATGATGATTTCATTTCCATGTGAATTATTCCCTCTCTGTGTCAGCTACTTTAAATTTCTGCACTTGTATCAGGTCTCTGAGGTATACTGTGGCACAGATCTATGTAGTTAAAATAAGACTGTATAGATCTATAGATATACAATTCCATTGCATTCTTAATGTGTTGACAGAAAGCTTATTTCACCTCTAACTGCCAAGCACAGGCTTGTAGAAGCATTTCGCATTGGCGACAGGTTTTGTCAGTCAGGGCCAGTATTCCAGCTTTCTGCTCAGCTGTTTCAAATAACATAATGCATTACCAGCAACTGACATCTCCATCAATGAGTAAACAACTCTGAGCCTGCGTGTAAGTGTCAGCACATAACAGGTGGTACTATATTCAGACTCTGCCCATTATCTGTGCAGCCTTTTTCCTATTGTCAAATGAACTCTGGGAATTCAGGCGTTTTAGAGAATGGTTCAGATTCTCAGTGCCCACTTAGAGCAAATACTTTGATTTACACCAGTACTGGTAAAAGCTAAAATAGAGCTGCTATTAAAAGGAAATTCAAATATTATACAAATGTTTTACAATTATTCAAAGATTTGTTTGTGATGATTTTGCAGTGTTGAAGTGCTGATTAGTTGTTATTTTGAAATACCAAATTTTGAGATCTTTTTGTTTTCTCAGTTCTTACAAGCTCACAAGGATATAAAGACAATATTGCCTGCCCAAGCAAGATAAACATTCCTATTAACTTCAAAGGAGGTCAGCGCTAAGAAAGGCTGTTCTTAAGAGCAGAGATTTGTGAAACTTTACTTTAATTGACTATAATGATATAGTAATGAAAAGACACTACTATTCAATAAATAGATCCAATGAGATATGGAATTTATTGTAGATATTCACCATAAGTTATCAGCTGTCTTCCTGTAGCTGGCTTCAAGCCAAAATTAAAAACATTAATCTGACCAAATCAGTGCATCATGTCTTGTGGCTGCCTGCCCATTCATCCTCTGCAGTGTGATAGTGTACCCCTGTGTGACCCAGGACAAGTCTGTCTTGTTCAGGGATGTGGTCATGCACATCTGGTATTAAGAGTGGTGAAATCAAAGCCTCACTTGTTCCCCAGCTTGTGCTCTCTCGTGTAAATACTGAGTAGGACTGAATTCTGTTTTGCCCAATATTGCAAACTAAGAAGCAAGCTTAACTTAAGATGGAAGAAACATCTCTAAAGTGGAAGCCTGTCTAACCTCAAGGATATTAATCAAAGCTTAAAATGCTTGAAGGACAAATTGTCCAAAGGCTGTTAGATGTTTTTGGGGGTTTAGAACCGTTTTTAAGTCATGATAAAAGTGATAAAAAGCGCTGTTTGCTGACACTTTGATACAATGTGAGAAGACATACTGTTTTAGATATAATAGATGAGTGAGATTTCGTGTATCTACAAAGGCAAATAGGTGACCTATCCAAAGACAGTGTGAGGCTAAAAGTCATTTTGTTTCAGTTTGAAATTGGCATTAACACACACGGCTTTCACTGCTTGTGTTAGGCTGAAATTGTGTTTTGGTGTTGCTAATCTGTTAAGAAATAAGTTTAATTTGAAAATAAAATTTGTATGAAATATAGAACAGGAAAAGAATGCTTCTGACAGACAGAACATTTCCCAGTTTATGCTGCTCTTTGATAGAATTATGTAAAGTTGTCACAGACAACAGTAGGCATAGCTTTTCTCTGAAATCAGAAAATAACCAGCTACCATTTTCCTTGGGCTCTGAAATCACCATTCATGCTTTCTAAGTTTTGTGCTTTCAGTAGTATAAGTCAGAAGAAAAATCTCTATTAAATATTTTTTAGACAAAGAATATAGTTCACTGCAAACCCATAATTTTTAATATTAAAAGTCAAGGAGGAAGGCCTATGTTCATTAAAGTCACAGAGAAAGATGACTGAGGGTTATAAGACTCCTATAAACTACAACTGTAAAAGACTGGCAATGTAATTGGAATATGCTTATTCAGAATTGTTTAATCCCCTATTCAAAATAAAGTAATAACTGATTTGGAATACTAGCTGATGTCTATTGAGGACTGTGAATCTCACCATCAATATCAGATCAATCCCATTGAAGTTAGGTCATATAATATAAATTATTGCTTTGCTTTGGTTTGGTTTGGTTTGGTTTGGTTTGATTCTCAGTAAGTAGGGATTTGCTGCTTCAGTCTAACACCTACGAAATGGCCTAATGCTCCCTCTGCTTCTTTTTTTTGATGAACCTTAAGTGCTGTTTGAGAGGCTGCAGTCTTAGGAGTGCCCATCCCTGTTGCACTGAGAACATCACTGATTACTTCACCAAGCTCATGGGCGTGTTGTTTCCTGAACTATTTATACTTACTCTAGAGGTGGACATGAAGTGCACTCTGAAAGCTGACTGCAGACTCAAATGACTGGTTTTAAATGGACAAGATGGATATTGGCGCTCAGGTGCTATCAGTGCAGAGCAGCAGTGTGAAGCAGTGTGTTGGTTGACTTCTTAATTGTTTATTTGGCTTTCCTGATGGATTTTGCAGCCTCACTCAGGTATGTTGGCACCATTTGCAGTCACAGAAAAACCAACAGTGTAAATATATCCCTAATGTGAAATTCTATCCTGCAGCCACTAATATCACACAGACAGCACGGTAACAATTCAAATACAAACAACAGGAGGTTTAACACAGATAGCACCAATTAAATACTAACAATTTCATAGTTCTGAGCAAGGGCTTCCAGGACATACTACACTTTTTATGACACATTGTATGACTTACTGGAATGAGGGAAAGAAATTCAACTTAAAACAAATAGAAACAATAGAGTATTTTAGAGCAGCACTATAGTCAAGAATAGAAAAATAAAGATTTTAAATGCCTTTTTTAATGTTTTGAAGACCTCACTGCCTTCAGAAATAGAATTCTTTGTCTTAAAAAGTACAAAAGTTTTGGACGAAAGTTTAATACATTGATAATATATTTAAGCTGAAAATTACTAAATTGAAGTTATAATATTTTGCCTTAGATATAATGTCATCTACTTTAATACTTTTCCAAACAGTAAATTAGCAAATATCTGCATTGATAGCAATTCTTCTGCATTTGAAAGAGGAGACCTGAGATTCTCATTTATTATTAAAATAGAACCCAAGTTAGATAGAAATTACATGTACCAAGTAAATGAATGTTGCTTGTCAAGTTTTTTTTTATTTTAAATCCTCTGTATATACATTTTCCCCCTGCCATTTGTATTATATAGGCCTACTTAATAAACCTATAAGTGTCCTTAAAAACAAAAAGCCATCTAGTTCAACCAGAAATAAACTTGAGAATTGCAGAACTGTATGGTAGTTAAATAAAGATAAATAGACATAGATACTGTCACACCAATAAGTCTTATTGAACTTTTGATTCATAAACAAGAGTACAAAAAAAATAAAAAATACTGGATTCCAACAGTTGGTGACCTCCACTGAAATCACAGATCTCATGATGCTGGCACACAAATGTGAACATTTTAACAGCATGATAAAATGAACACTGTTTCGCTATGGACAGCATAATTTTATTTATTAGCCTTTTATGCAGCTTTTCATTTACATGCTATTGCAGATACTAGCCCAGCAACATGATACTACTTGAGCAAGGTGATGCAATGGTAGTCAAATCTTCTGACAGCACAGAGAAGCAAGGGGTAATAGACATACAAAACCCTACTTAAAAGAAACCTATAAATTTCTGTTCTCAAGTATTTACATGAAACCTGTTGGATATGCAGGATGACAGTGCAGGCTTCATTGCCGATGGTTTTCAGATGTATTTTCCATTTTTAGTGGTGTAACTACTATCACTAAAAAGATACCACAAAGCCCTCAAAAAATTATTTCCTCGAAGAGGAGCAGTTGTCTGAATCTGAAATTGTCCAAAGTCACTTTTGAACCTTAATATGCAATTTTTAGGAATATTATGACAAAATCACTCCCTTCTTACCTTCTAGTACCAAACATTTTACTGTAGTTGTCATTAAACCAATTTTGCATTTCTGGAACAGACATCTCATGGTTCTGCATCTTTTATTTACTTGGAGTTATCTGCCATGTATTTTTTTCTTGATGTCCAAATAGATATTCTGGACATATTCAAGGCTTCCAAACAAGCAGTGAGGCTGTCCATGGAAGCCAGTATCTGATACAGGTTAAAATAAGAGCTCTTTTGCTCCTGCAGTTGTTCCTCCTAATGTCTACTGCTGCACCTCTTACAGAATTTAGCCACCATCACTTAAAAGCATGCCAAACTGCTTGTAAAAATCTGGGATGTGGTGATAGGAGAAAGAACAAGGATGTGATGTTATCTCCCTTGCCACTGGTGTTGCAGTAATGCACATAATGAAGGGAAGTAGCAGCTTGATGGTACCTGTAATCAGTGCAATAGACATCCCCCAGTAATTGCTAGAAAAGCCCTAAAGCTGGAAAGACACAGCAGCAGTATGGAGCACTGACACCTTTAACATGCTCGTTTTCAGTGCATGAAAGGCATACACCAGATTGACGATATCTTAAGCCCTCCCTGTAGCAAAAAATGTGAAAAGGAGCCAAGAGTCAGTAAGACTGAAAAGAACTAATCATCTACCCTCACCTGACCTCTGCAAACTCATCCAGCAGGACAATTTTATTTGATAGTGAGTCAGCAGGACAGCAACACTGAGGATACTGTTGTATTTGTATGGCTTGGAGAGAAATGCAAACGCAGATCAAGTGTGACAGGATTTGTTAGATTAATTAAACATTGCATTTGTTAGACCCATGAAATATGATGGACTGTGAGAAGCTGACCATCTCTGTTGACACTTTATTTTCCTTTGCAAGCCAGAAAATAGGTATTCTAAATGAGGCAGGAATCTTTTGGGAGGGGTATTACCTTTTCATGCAAGCTCATTTTGTATTAGATTGCATGGTAGATCAAGATAGATTTTTGCAGTGCAAGCTCACCCTGATGCAAACTATACATTCACTAACAATAGAAATGGAGGTCTCAGATCTGTAAGCATCTGATTAAATTCTCCTAGGATTAAAATATGTGGGTACTTGGTTGTGGCTATCACTCCATCTTTCAACTATTATATCTACATGTATGTCTCTCTTTTTAGATGACTGTGTATACCCACATGAACGTGTGTCTGTGTTAACATTTGCCATGCTCATTTATATAAACTTTCAAATCCCTTTTCAGATTTTAGTGCACATCCATGCAGCCAGAAAGACAAGTTCTTGCTCAAGGCTGCTTCTTCTAGTTGTTGACTTTTCCCACACTCTGGTCCTGTCAATGGTCACCAGAGAGAAGAGTTCAGTGTCTACCCCTCTGCTTCCCCTCATGAGGAAGTTGTTGACTGCTATGAGGTCTCCCCTCAGTCTATAAATTCACTCTTGTAATTTCTTTCCAGTTGGTATCCTGCCACCAGTTGGCCCTTGGAGCAAGATCGGTTTGACCACTCAACCAAATGAACCAAAAAGAAAACCCTTACCCAAACATTAATATCTGCAGCCTTGAGTGTACATGAAAGCAGTGCCTCTCAAACACCACTCCCTGACTTTATCACTGCAGTTCTTTAACCACCCAGAGATCTCACAGGATGACACTTCCATGTGGTGTGTCACTCTGGGTACCAGCAGTGTGCTCTGATATTTTTTAATGACACCTATGTTCTTAGTAATAGGCGTAGCACTAGATTGGAAATAAAGAAGGAAGCACACACACTTTAGAGGTCTCAACCTGTAGCTATTTACACACCAGGCTTCAGGATGGTGTATAGTCCTACTAATAATCAATGTGATGTCTCATGGCAATAAGTTCACTGTGTATATAAATTGCTGCTCAGACGAGGGTTGTATCTGATTTAGACTGAAAGTTAATTGGATGTGGATTTTATATGCCTTTATATTAGTGAAATGGAGTGCATATCTATGGGACTATCAGGTAGCATAAGTGATCTGTGCGTGAAAAGAAGGTGTGGGTAAGTTTTGTACACATCAGGGTGTGGTTTTAATTTTATAAGTGTCTGAGTAGAATTTTGCATATCTCATCACCTCACCTCTGCTTTTATCTTCCTTCTCTTGTTCTTTTTTGTTCTGCCCAATCCTTTAATTTTCTTTCTGCTTTTATCTGCTTTGCTTCCTTCCTTCTGTCCTGCTAGACATCTTTTCTGCTTTCGTCTATCAGATCCTCACTCTGCAGTCCCCAAACACATATCTCCAAGCTAAATCTCCTCTTTATAATCCACAGAAATAATCACCCTTACTTAATTTGGTCTTTAATCCTATGTTTTGCTATGTTAAGGCTGGAGGTTCTTTGGGACCTTAGTGCAGTACTGTTCACAATTTGCTACAAATATTTTGGAAGAACTGCAATAAATCGCAAATTGATTTTGCACAATTTTTTTTTTTTTATATCTTAATCTGGTATTTGTCTATTCTGTTTCATAATATCATATATTCTGAACTCAGGTAATTATTTTCAAAACCAGCTGTTACTCAAGAAACTGAGGAAGACAGCTCTTTTTAATTTTTGACAAAAATACTGTATTTTTGTTAAAAATAATTATGGTCTTGTTTTTTCCTGAAATCATTTCCTGATGACATCATTCATAGAGAAAAAAATGAGTGTGCCCATCATGAGCAGAGTGTATCAATTTCACCTCTGGGGGGTCATTGGAGACAGTTTATCCAGACTTTTGTGGTTAGAGTGCCTTGTGTGGCAGGAGTGACACAAAACAGATGGTTGGAAAGCAATAATCTTTTCTTCAGGTTGATTTGGCAGCCTTATCTTCTGTGCCAATGTGAAAATAAAGCCAAATTCATCTACTTTCTAATATACAATCTCTTTGACAGATGATGTGTCCTTTTCTGGGAAAGACTGCTGTGGCACTAAACCTATATATGCTTTTAGTGTACAAAGGAGGCCTTTTCAGGCAGCAGCCACAGGCTGAGTTTGCATATTCTGCCCAACTTCTCTTACTCACACAGTAGGAAATTGCACTATAGGTTAGCCACCTCTCAACCCTGAGGTTTGAGTGTGGAGTTCATATCTGCTTTCTCACTTCTGGCCTCAAGCAGGAAGTCTTCAGAGACCACAGAAGTCCTTAAAATGGCTGAAGAGTCCTCATCATCAGAGGAAAGCCGTAGGCAATCGGTGTATTTGAGGTAGGAATGCAAATGCTGAACAAACCAAGCATAAGGAAAAAACATTTCAACTTGCCATGTGTTATAATGTAGGCTGCCAAAAAACTTGGGGCAGACTCTAATGCTTTAATGAGAACTCGCCTTTCATTTGTGCTATTTATACAAAATTATTATATTCCTTTAAGAAAATTTAATGTAAATAGTCCTGTTTTCTTAGAATACACAGGATGACTGTGAAATTATTTCTATTTCAGACAAAGAAAAACAATCAGGAAGAATCTGCATGACACACAGAGAATTGTTTGCCACCAGCCATCGGCTGCTGCTGGAAGAACAGACTTCTATTAAAAATGAGAACTGAGAAATGGTTCACTAGCTCTTGCTGCTGTTGGCCATTTATCTGGGGTTGTCTGTTTCTGAGACTGTCTGATTCATACACCCCTACACTGCCCTTTCAAACAGCTGTTTGTAGCAAACCGAGCTTTATTAGGTCAGATTACACTTGTCACTTTTATGGTGTCCTTAAGGATAAGAAGTCACCTAAAGAGAGTGGAACATAAGGGCAGCCAAAGTTATTACTGTCAATCCCTTTTCCACCTTTTTACCTGATTCTGGGATATGAATCCGGTTCATACAGGGTATGGAAACACATGTGCAGCTGAGTTTACCAGACATTCAGCAACAGAAGGGTTTTTTTGGTAACAGATGTCTAGTTTTCATGTAGTGATATGGGCTATCCATTCTTAGCAGCCATTGCAGCTTTAAGAAAGGAACACTTTCCGTCCAGAAGATGAACAATTGGAAAATCACACACAAAACTCCATATTAACAAATGGGTTATCAGAGGATTGGTTGCAGTTCTGTTCTTACTTACAGTCTCAGAATAAGCAATAGATTTTGATGATGTCTAAAATTGGTCAGAAGTAGCACAAATTAATGTCAAAGAATATGCAAATGGAAAGAAATTACTAGGTCATCTTGTCACCTTGCAGCAGTGTAGGACTGCTCCATACAGGTAGTTTTATCAGTAAAACCAGCATGAATGATTTTAAACATGCTAAGGAATGTAGTTTTTCTTCTCTTCCATAATGTTTTTCCATATGTACTTTTGACTGGATTCTTATGGCAAAATGTCTAAATTTCCTTTTCCACCATTTTTTCCCCCATGTTACTAGGAAAGGGTGATGAACTGCAGATGAACTGCAAAACTTGTGGACAGTGAGGCTGATACACCTGGCCTACATCTTGCAAGTGGCTCAGCAAGATTGAAACTCCAGCATTATCTGGAGGAGGCTTGAAAGACACAGTAACTGTGTAAGGACACAGCTGCTTGGCTAAGGTGCACCTTCTCTGTGCCCTTGGTGCTGTCAGCATGTCAGCAGAAATAGGAAGCAAGAGCTTAGGAGACCTGGTCTCTTGGGAAATCTAACACCCCCGATAAATGAGACCTGGTCTCTTGGGAGATCTAACACCCCCAATAAATATGTTCTCTTTTTTTATAACTTCTGATTATTTTCAGGTTCTTATGTCCTTTATAATTTTCTTTATAACGTCTCAGTAAAAATAAGTCCCTTGCCATTTCTCTGAACTGTTTCTTGCTAAGGAATGTCTTTTTTCAAGAGAGTGTGAACTTCAGTGGGTATAACATTACTGTTTTCATCTCCATTGCAAACACAATTACTATACTTCACTCCTCCAGGCATCATTCTTTGACACCTCCAGTCCCCAAGAAACTCAGCTGATGCTAACAGGACTATTCACACGACCAGTGCATATATTTGTGCAGGCTTTGATTGCTTTATGTTTACAAGTTTTACATGTCATCTGCAACACAGCTGACTGTTTACACAGAATGAAATGCTGGTGATGCTGCAAGGGCCTGTAAGTTCCCATGTAAGTATGGTTTGCTGTGAGGTGCTTCTGTTTCTCTTGGATAAAAATATCACTTCTTTAAGTCTAAGGAACTACTAGAAGACTGCTGCTTTGAACAAAGTCACAACAGGTATCTAATAGCAAAGGGAAAATTCTTTTTTTTCTTTGTCCCTGTTTCATCATTCACCTTTATCTCTCCAGACTCATTTCCCAAGGCAATTTCCCATTTTATCAGTGTCTCGGTGAAGACTGTGTGACATATATGACACCAGGAAAGAGAGTTTCCTTTGATGCACCTCATGGCTTTGATGAAGTCCTCCAACGTAATATGCATATGGTTATTATCAGTAATAAAAAGCCACCTTGACACTCAAGTCTCCAAAACGATTGTATGAACAGACACAGTTTATATCCCAATGGATCCAAGGCAAAAATCTGGTTCAGGTTGTCAAAAAATGTAAGACTGTAAGACTTTGTGTATGCTGATCAAAATAATGGCTTACAGTGGTTTTCAATGACTCCTGAGCATCCCTCTGCACAGTTTTATATCCAGGGATATGTTACCAACCCTTCCAAGGGTAAGATATCAACACTCCTGATCTTTATCTGCCATGGAAGATCAATGCAACTGAAACTCTCCTACTGTTCTTACAAGGTTTTGATATGTAGAAATGTGTATTCTGTTCCCTACTATATAGGGTTTTTCCCCCACAGTTTAAAATTCCACTGTTCACCTCCATATATGTTCTGATACATGGCAAGCTGCATCACATGTTTAAAAAAGGATGTATAAAGACATGGCCACACAGGTTAGGAATAGATTTGGCCACTTAATACTATTGTATTTGGGTGGCTTGGATTATAGATACCTAAAAAAATCTATCCCTTATTAATTAATCAACACTTGTATAGGATCTGCCCCAACATGAAGTGACAGGGGCAGTATGTTTGCCTTTCAATACTACAGAGAATGTGCCATGTCCTTTCTTTGAGATTCAGAGAATCCCCTTAATTATTCACATTTAGATGAATTTGTCATTATGCTAGCTTACATGTAAGGAAAGGAGTTAAATTTAGACATATTTCAAGCTGCTGTCTTCTTGCAAAAGGAAAAGAAGCAAACACAGTAATTTATAAATTTATCTTCATGCTTTGAATTGACATTGAAATTTTTGGGAAGGGGATATAAAGAAAAGAACTAATTTGTATGCAAATGTCAGGTTGATTCTGAGGTGAATCACTTGAAATAATAACAATTTTAAGACTCAGTCTTTTCATTTTTAAATTCCCAAATTATACAATCCCCAATGAGTAGTAATAGCATTTGGAACCAGGTTAATTTTAAACCTATACTTAGCCAAAATTATATATTCACTACTGATTTTCTTGATTCACCTGACTGTTCAGCAACAAAAATTAGATCAGTATAAGCATTGGAGTCAGATCAGAAGAGATAAGATTTAAGCAGTAAAGTGCACAATGGCCTGATACAAGAAATACGTAGGGCTACTACTGAAAAGGCAGAAGCCCTAGCTTAGAAGCAGCCTTGTATTGCAGTCACTGCTATTGTGAATTAATCCCACTTTATACCAGTGTTAATAGCTTTCTGGAACACCCACAAAAAGAAAAGAGAAAGACAATGAAAGGTAATCACATGAAGATGTTGAGTTTCTCATTTATTTTGTCTCGGCTTACATATAAATGTATTCAGAATCAACAGCTTCTGGTCAGTCATTACCGGAATTGCATAGGGTTACACTGTGGTCTGATTTGGTTGAAAGTCATTCAGGTACACTGAGCAGATGTGTGACAATACGCTCTAGTTCTAGAAATAGTAGTGAGCCACTCTTTTTGTCATGGCTTTTAGCAAAGGGTTTCAATGAGTCACAAAAGAACAGTTGTGGATCGGCTGTGTCAGAATCCTCATCTGTTAGATTTGAACAAGGAGAGTTTACCTTTCCTTATTCATGGCATCATGGGCTATATCTCTGAAGAGGACTGCAACAGTTGCTTTTTGGAACTATAAGCCTGAGCAATATAAAATTAATACTAACAGAAATGCACAAAATCAAACCCTTTTCTGCCAGCTACAAAATCCTGCAGGGATTTTCTCTGAAATTGGACCTCAAAAGTTAAAAGCAGCTTTGGACTGCATGAGAATGAAATTCATTTCTGTCAAACAAGTTCCATGTTACCCTTGAAGCATCAATTGGGACTATCCATAAGGATTTTGCCATACGTGTTATACGTGTTGCTTCAAATAAAAAAAATGACAACAAAATTGTTAGAAATGGTGTGTCATAAAAAACAATACCAACATAGTTGAGCATTTATAGAAATGGATATTACCACTACTGCACCTACAATTATGTGGTGCAATCGCTGGTGTATTTTGTAACTGGATGTTGCTGAACTCTGCCAACACAGTCAGTAAACTTGTGTTTTTACTGTGGTTTCAACAGAGTGTTGTTTTTCTATAGCAGAGACCCAATAGATGTACCAAGTAACATGAGAAGGGTACTCCTAAAATATTACTAATGGAATTATTTAAGTTACTGTTTATTAGGAACATTAGATCAATGTTAATTATGCATTTTTCTAATGCTAACTTTTGTAAAAACATTCTTTTTCTTGAACAATTTACAGATACTAACTAATATTTTAAAGTTTATATTTCCACTTCTATTAGTCTGAATTTGTGAATAAAGAGTCAAGAATACTGTACAAATCATGGATGCTGCTTGATATGGGTGAGTTGACTTCTAGAGTTATTGCCAGCACAAAATGTTAACTTGAGGTATAAATAGTCAAGTCAGTGTCGTAGGATCACAGGATAATTCAGGTCTGAGGGAACCTCAGGGGGTCTCTAGTCAGGCCTCCTGCTCGAACCAGGATCAGCTGTGGTCAGAACAGGTTACTCAGGGCTTTACCCAGGTGAGTCTGAAAACCTCAGAGGTGGGAGACTGCACAACCTCTTTCTGGGCAACCTGCTCTACTGCTGGGCTGTGCTTATGGTGACAAAGTTTCTCCTTATATCCGCTCCAAACCTCCCATTTCAGCTTTCAATTTGCTCTCATGCTCCTATGATACCCCTGTGAAAATCCTGACTCTATCTCCCAAGTAACTTATCTGTAGGTCTTCCCTGGACTTCTGTCTTCTGGCTGAAAAAGCCCGTCTTCCTCAGCCTCTCCTTAAAGGCAAGTGCTCCAGCACAGACGGTCTTGGTGCATTTTCCCAAAATCACTCCAGTCAATTAATGATTGGCTTTTTATGGGGGGGACACAATAAAGGATGCATGTTGTCAATGTGATCTAATGAGTGCTAAACAGAGGGGAATAAATCTGTCCCTGATCCACTGGCCATGCTCTGTTAACACAGCCCCAGATACTGTTGGTCATTCCATCTGCTGGGGCTCACTGCTGGCACAGGCTCATCTCACTGCCCACCAGGACCCTCAGGGTCTCCTCAGAAGAGCTGCCTCTCAGGCAGCCAGACCCCAGCCAAGATCACTGTCAGAAGTTATTTGCCTTTGTCTGTCCTTGTTGAATTTCATAATTTGTCCTCAAGGTGTGAGTTAAAGGAGTCATCATGTGTAGTACCATTCCAAGCTATACACATGGCTGGGCATCAGACGAACTCACATGAACCAGGAGAACAGGAACTATTCCGCTTTCTGCTTTTTACCTCCCTTGGGCAAATCATGTCAGTTCTCTGTTTTAATGTTGTCATCTAAAAAAGCATTTATTGGTATATTTATTTTTGCAGAGCTCCTGACCAGGTTTATCAGAATTGATTTTTTCCTCCTGAAACCAAGAGGATGAGGACAGACAGGAATTGAACCCAGATTTTCACCTGCAGAATCATTTATGAACAGCTGTTCAACTCAGTATACTAAAATAAATATGTGTCAGGTAGTGAATCAAATTTAACAATAATTGTGCTTTAAATCTATTTCTCAAAAATATCTAAATTTGAACAAAAGCAAAAGCTTAATATGCATCAGAAGTATCCCAGCAGAACTCTAAGTGTAGTGCTTACAGGATAACTCTAGAGTGGCTAAAATAGAATTCCGCGTGATTCATAATTAATTTTGTCGTTGCCATTTTTTTATGTTTAATATTTTATCTTTTAGCTCATTTTTCCAGCCATTGCTATAGATGGTCAGTCATCTACTGATACTCTTCTGTTGACAGAGTGCTTAATAGGCACTTCGTGATGTTGTGAAGTTTGTCTTGGGATTTACTTATTGCGGGAGTAATATCCCAAAGGCAATGTTTCTTGATAAGCTGAACGTTGAAGAAAAAAGGAAATCTCTTCCTTGTGTTGTTCCCAAGTAAAGTTTGCACATAATTTTTTCAACTGCTGTGGGATGTCTACACTCTGCAAAAAAAAAAGAAATCCAGGCCAAACTTTCAAACTGTCTGTGATTCATGTTGTACTCCCCATGCAGCAGGGTGTGACTACTTGTTGGGAACATGTTCATACAGATCCTCACTGAATACCTGTGAAACACAATGCTAATTTCCGGCAGAGAAATAAACTTGCTCAGTAAGTAAAAAATGCTCCTTAGCTATAATTTTTCACACTGAATTTTTTGTTTTAAAAGGTCCAGCACTTGCAGGCACTCACAGACAATACTTTGGAGGTGTCCACTGAAGGCCAGTTTTTCATTTTATGAGAAATACACCAGAAAGTATTGATTCTTTTCACCATTTCATCTGTCAGGCTGTTAGCAGTAGAAGCTGCTGCCCTGTAGAAATGGTTTAAAAGGTAATATCTGAAGTGACACTGTTATCCCACCTGATCTCTTGGCTGTCCGTTATTCTTCCCACAACATAGATCACGCCACAAGTAGCTCTACTATAACCTTTCATCTGTAAACTTAGAAGACATAATATATCTTCTTTATGTGATATCTCCTTTTCACATTAGTGAGATCTTATACTAACACCACAGTCCCTCCTGAAAGCTTTATTAGCACTAGTGTCAAAGAAAGAGACAAAGGAGAAATGAGGCCCAGATACCCACCCAAGTTTTGCCTGTAGACAATAAAAGGCATTTAGATGCTAGCAGTTCAAACTCTATCTTATCGACAAACACCATATACCTAAATAAAAAAGGACCTGGAATCCTTCCACAAAATTCCTCTGGAAGCATTGTAATACAGAAGCTGGTTTGCAAATGCCATTACCATGAAAATTCTGTTTTTAAGGAAAAAGAGCATTCACACTCAGTGAAAACATACAGCAGCCACTGACCCTGCAAAAGAAGAGCTCTTAAAGGAAATACTGCATGGCTGTATTTTTCTCTCCCACACCAAGATGTGCTGTACTGACATTTTATAAATGCTGTAGGTGTGGTCAGCAGTAAATCATGTCTCTTCTGGGGAGTTAACTCCTCTGCACCTTGAGCTGTATTATGCCTTGAGGGCGGCTGTCTCACAGTGTACTCATGTGCAACTCAATACTTAGGCAAAGAATCTTCACATTCATGTTACAACATGGGAAAAGTATTTCTGTAACATCAGTACATTTCCAATTGAATTTTCTCATACTTGATGATCATCCTCATACTTAAGGGCTCTTGAAAAGAAATGCCTTGGCTGTGTATGCAGCTAGAGCCTTTAGGGTTTTGGCATTTCTCAGGAAAGTGATGTTTACTCTTCTGACAGAGTGCCAAGCATTAAAAAACTCTCTCCTGCAGTATTACAGTTAAAGAAGGCAAGTTTAAAGGGAAAAAAAAAAATCAAACCCAACAAGAGAACCCCACCTTATCCATTATCGCAGTTTGCAAGCTTGGAAGAAGACATAAACCATCAAATTGCCAAAATAAAAGCTAACAAGTTGTGCATTTTGGTGTTTCAGTTGGTAGAAATAAGTATTTGGATACCTAATCTCAGTGGTATCTGTGTGATACTGTAGTACTGTAGCTGTCTGACCCAGCAAAATATCTACTTGATATTGAAGTGCAATTGTATGACTAACAGAGCTGAAATTGTTTTCAAGCTTTTTAGTGTGCCTTGTTTTGTTAAAGATTAGTGTGCTCTTCTTATTGCCTTTTGTTCTTTGACTAAACTGACATATTCTGCCTCATGCAGCATTGAGCTTAGTTTTAGGAATAAGAATTTGAAAATTGACTATCACACTGACATACAAAGGAAGTCTCATGAATTCATCCAGTAATGAAAATGTAATAGATCACAATGGCTATTCACACAGAAACTGTGAGGAATAAAACTATATTAAATACTTTTGTTGAAGATACAGCTCAACCTTTGGTGATTTTGACTATTAATCAATATTTTTAAAAAGCCGATTAACCCCATCTGCTGATAATATTTTCTATATTTAAAATGAAAACCACAAACCAAATTAAGCAAATCTGTTATGTGATCTTGCTGTTTTTGTCATCATATTATGCATACTGCAGTGTTTTAACCATTACTGACAATTCTTTTTTTAAACAGTAAATTGAGAATGAGGCACTTTTGTATACAAAACAATGTCACAATAAAACCCTTGTTTATACTATTTAAATCAAACAAAACGTGTTCCTTCATCAACTGATTAAAGACCAAAAGATTTTCTTATAATCAAGTCAATAAAATCTGATTCAGGAGTTAATTTCTACTATTTAGGATTTTTTAAAGGTACACAGTAAAATTACCAAATTATTATAAAAATATTAGATAGCATTTTAATATACAAGTACCAGAAATGGAATTTATAATTTCTGTAACTTTTGGTTACTGTCAGTCTGTTTGCATCAACCCCAAGTATATGGCTGTTTTTTATTATTCTCCTCCTGATCCTTTCTGTTTCAAAAAACAAACAGAAAAGAAGTGAGAACTACTTGCCACATGAAGTCTCATGTTTGCTCCAGATCTAGGCTGAGTGTCTGGAAGTTGTGTGGGTTTCTTCAGAACTCTTCTGCATTAGCTGGAAGTTCTTGTTTTCTCTTTGCTCATTTTCTTTTTGGTTTATATACCACGAAAGCCCCAAGAGCTTCACCAACAGGCTAGTAAATGCTATAACCAAGCTCAAGTGTAATCCAGCAGTTCTGTAACAAAAGCAAAACAAAACAAATAGACAAACAAACAACAAGAAAACTTGAAATACTAACCTCTCAGTAGAGTTTTCTCCCCTCCAGTTTCTGTTTCCAGTGAGGTAGAAGAAAAAAAGTGAGACACATGCTACCTCCCAAGATTTGCCTTGATGTGATGAGAAACAAAACATACTTCCAACTAAATAAGAAATATAAAATTTGAAAGTGCTCAGGACTTTCCAAAATATTACTTAAAAAGACTGGAATACTGACCTTGCAATATTTATTATATGCAGTCCTTCATATCTGTCTGATTGAATTTGGGAAAAAAAATGTTCTTGTGATGAGGCTATGGGGAAAAAAAGTCAATTTAATTATTCTCCCTTAGAGTTATGCTTTTGTGGATGATGAAATGAGGTTTCTCAAATTTATGCAGAACCTAGCTCAGTAGTGTAATCTTAATAGATAATTGGTAGTACTGTTAATGACAGAAATAGGAAATCCAAGAAAACAGGACTTCCTTGTGTAAGTTTGTTTCAGTTTGGTTTGTCTGGGTTTTTTAATTAATTTAAGCTTTTGTGCCAGCAAAATAGGAATCAATATTTTGTATTTAATATTTCAAATGATATTGACATTTTAGTTTGCGCGAGAATGAAATTTCGTCTTAGATCAGAACATTTTTATTCATCCAGAGTTGCAGCACCCTCAATGTTCAACAAAGGTTAATACTCTGTTATTATTTGCAAGACATACAAGTTAGTCATAATGTGGTAGACACAGGGTAAATCACAATGACTCTTATTAGTACCCTGATAACTTCAGATTTCATGGACGATTCATAAGGTAACCAAGCATAGACCTCTTTTAGACTTCTAAAAGTTATCTAAGGCAATCACCACAAATTCTTTTTTATATCATTACCAAAAGGAAAGTTACACTCCCCACAGGCTATACAGCGTATCCTAAATTAAGTGAAATGACAGGTGAAATGGAGTGTCCTAGGAGCTCCCACTGACAAACAGAAGAGCCAAGGATGGCTGTCTTTCACTTAGGTGAGTAGTTCTTAACTGTATTGCAGTGTATTGTACTGTATTACAAGAAATGGTAAGCAATTATTTCCCAGCTACCCTGTATAGGCTTCTCATGCCGTTTTTCTCAGAAGATATCTGTGCAGTAGCCAACCTTATCATTATTGGGAAATCCTGTTGAGATGGACAGACATTTTTGTGCCATCTTTTTCACTGTGATACATGGCATCTTTTTTCTTCTGTCTGCATTTTGTAGTACCATCTAAGAATCTCAGTTGAGACATAAAAAGTTAATGTCTTCTTGGAAATGCATGTCAAGGCATCTGTGGAATTGTTCCAGGAGTAGCTCAGCTGTCTGGATGTTGCAGACCCAGCACATTTTGACATACAGGGCAGAGGGAGAAAGGGGAGAGCATTGCTCTGCTCGTCCAGTAGCACAACATGTCATGGGGAACTTCCAATTATATAGGCATGGGAGGTTATGTTATTGTGTGCCCCTCTCCTTACTTTTATCGTCGTCCTCCTGTCAGCTTCAGCTTCAATCTACATGGTCAATGAATATTTGGAATCATTGCTTCCCACTAAAATCTCCAGGAGCATTTCTCTGACTCCAGATGGTTTTACTGGGCTCTAATTTGAATCTTTTGCATTACCAGTAGAAAAATTCAATAAATTGCCCATAGGAGAATTAGGTATTTTAGCAATTGCAGGACTGCTTTGTTTTGAGTTTGGGCTTGTTTTTTCTTTTGTTTGTTTTTTTTTTTTTTTCTGAAGAAATCTAGGCAAACAACAAACTATACCTTATATTTCTTGCATTTCTGTTTAAGCATTTATCACTTGGAGCTAAAAACTAAACTGTAGCACAGCAAAGTAAACTGGTCTTACATTGTAATATTTCCTGAATTAAAAAAGAATTTTCCATTGCTCCTTCAACCTTTAACAAGGGGAAAAAAAATCGTCTCTCTGTGTTTGCTTTTCCCTAGAAACATCAGTTTCTCTTTGAGAAAGAGTTTCAGGCAGATAGAATTCACCTGAGATATCGTGTTGCAGCTATCATCCTCAAAGAGATGGGTGTAAGGGACGATGAAGGTGAAATAATACTGATTCCTATGCTGCAATTCCGATATCCAAAATTTAAAAAAACCCCTCAAACACAACCCCCCCCCCCAGTAAAACATCAAATGGTAAAAAGGACAGTAAATTTTTTTGAAGTTCTGGATTATTTTTTATCATTCATGATGAAATAAATGGCTGGATAAAAAAGAAAAGTTATTGCTTTGCAGATAATCCTTCCAATTAGCCTTGGTTATTAACATATGGTCATTTACATCCCATAGAAATACAAATTTACCTTTATTTTTCATAGAAATTGCAGAGAAAAAAACCAAATTATAAAGACATACCAGTTTACATATCTAAAATACTTTCCTCAAAACCCAAGTTATATACATCCCAAAAGAGTTATACACATCCCGAAAGAGTTATACTAGAGACTGATAAGAGAAAGGTAGTGTTGGAGGTAGGTAATAGTTTCATTCAGGATGAAAACACTATTTCAAAAAGAAAGATGGAGGACTTCATACTATTTAGGTCCTGCTGGAGTTGGAAGAGTAAGTAGCAAGGGGATCTCCATGGACCAGTGCCTTTTCTGGAAAAAGTCAAATAAAAATTAATGCAGTAAGCTGAGGGTTTGTATTGTTCTTTATCTAAATTCATCCTTACTGAAAAAGAAAGGTGAGCTCTCTCAGTGATCTTCCTCTCTTACGATTATAATCAGCCTGTAGGATCATTTCTGGCAAGAGTGTTGTTTTCCTATCTGACCACAGTGTGTCTGGTATATGGATGTAGCTCAGGCACAGGTCTACTGGAAGCAAAAGGACTTTAAGTTTCCCTCCTTTCAGGCAGTATCAGGCCTGAAGAGTGCACTTTGTAGTCACACAGCCCAGCTGTGGGCACATGGCTGCAAAGCCCTTCTGCGACTTCCTTCCTCAGAGGCAGACCCAGCAGGTCTGCCTGGGCTGGTGTCTTTCTCAAAGTGTATTTTGATTAACACTTTGTGGTGTTCTGTGGTCTAAAGGGCTCATTCACAGAATGTAGGAATATGTGTATTTCTTTTCTTCAGGAATCTTACCTGGTTTGTATCAGTCAAATTTTTCCTGAAGCAAGTCATGGTGTTAATTACCACAGAAATGAAATCTGGAAATTCTGCAGAAGCTACAGCTTTTTATTGCTGTTCAGTAACCCAGCTGCTACCATGGATGGAAGAAAATAGGCTGTATCGTAAGTTGCTGTAACATGGCTACTTATGCAACACCGGATCCAATGCAACACCCTAAAATGCCTCATTGCCTGTACAGCCTGTCTGCTCAGCTTCTCCATCTTGCTCCCTTACACTCCTTTCCTCCCACAGCTGTTTCATTTGATGGTGATGCTGGAAGTCACAAAAACTTCAACTCCAGTGGGGTAAAGGCAGAGCATCCCTGTAGAGCATGCTGCTGCTAGAGATAAGCTTGTCCTCAAATCTAAATGAGCATTCAAAACCAGACCACTTTCTGCATGTGCCTTATGAATGGCAGAGTTGCTGTGGATTATTTCCTCTTGAGGGAGAGATGAAAGCAAGTTTCTCTGTAATGAAGGATTTGCTGTTTGTATTTCATGTGCTGTTGCCTAGATACTGTGGTGACTGATGTCTTTAAAACACAGATAGTCTTACACACAAAAGGACATTATTAAGTTTGCAGAATCAACTACTCAAAAGATAGGAAATGCCAGATATAAGACTGGTCAGGAAACCTTAATTTAGCTATCTTTTGCTGAATATACTATTACACTGTAGTTACATAGGACACATGCTTCATTAAGCACGAAGAGAAACAGTACTCCAACAGTGAGCATTTGTATACTGTATTTGCCTCTCACTGTTTGCTGTATACCCTATGGCCTTATTTGCCTCACATTATTTAAACACTGCTGGAAGGCAGAATTATTCATTTCCTCTAGGGTGTCAGAGTGCTTCACAAACATTAATCCCACAAAACTCAAATTAACTGATTTTTTTTTTTTTTTTGTAAAAAAACCAATACAGGAGTTGTCTAAGGTCAAAGGTAAAGGTTTCTATCAGTTTGAGGTGTCAGTCTAGGTGATCTAAACCAAGAGGTTTCAGAGCACTTTGAACTAAATGTTCAGGAACAGTATCTGTTGACTATAACCACAATTTTTAATTACTTTATATGTAATAAAAGTTTGTTTCTAAATACATAGAATTACACATACACATAAATATAATGTATCTAACACTTGACATGATAATAATGTATTTCTGGTCTATTGTGTTCTGAAAAATACTTTGAGTTTGAATTTTCTGAGTCAGAGCTCATTGAGTCAGTGCTCCTCATATGTAAGTCATAGGAGACTGCATACTGCCATCATCAGTGGCAGCAATGCCTTCAAAATGCGTTGAAGACTTTCTGTAATGCAACATTATGAAGGAGTGGTTTTAGCATAGGGATCACTCATAAAGTTTTACTTTTGGACCCTCACCATGACATTATTCATTATCTAAATGAGCCGTGTTTAACCTTTCCTGAACTTCCATTTAAAATAAATGTCCATTAAATGCATGTACAGCAATTGAATTGTTTCCATGGAAAAATATATTTTTATGCTCTCGGTATTTTAAGAGAATTTTATCCCCCATCTATGCTCATAGAGCCTAAGCTGCTTTATGATATGAATTTGTCTATTCTACATATGAAGTTTTGCTCTAAATTTTAGTATGGGAAGAGTTTCCTGGCATTTATAAACCCCATTCTAAAATGTATTTGTCTGTTCTTATAGTATATGACGTTTGGGCTCTGCTTTACCCAAAATAAATTTCAGTATATCTGTACCTGTGCAAGAAAATTTTAAGAAAACAAAAGAGGAGAGTGCAAAGCCACCTTTACACAACTGCACCAGTCACAGTGGCCTGCCATGAAAATATATTTGCCTTTCAAAGCGCTTTAGATGCTTGCTGAGCAAAACAGCAGTCTAACCATAGTTGTGTCAGGTCTACAGTTAAAAACAAAGATATTTTGCAACAAAGAGCTCTGAAATGCTCGTGCTACTAACAAAGTTTTATATTTGGTTCAGAGACTAAACTGAGAGCTGGAAAGTTGCAAAAGGACCCTGACAGGACTTCATTATATGTTGAAGTTGTTTCAGGCTTTTCGTTGTGATGAACAATCTATTGAAATAACTGTGTGGAAATATCTCCAGGATGAAGTTGCTTCTTCAACAAGAAATTAAAATGTAATGTAAAAGTAACACTTATTTCTGCTTGGTTTGCATATTGGCAATGTTAATTGAAAAAATTATTAAGTACAATAGAGGGATGTAATTTGAATTCCTTTTTGATTTTAATGGAAATTGGATGAAGGACGTAGTTCATAAATCTACCAGTGATGTATAAACTAGTATAGAGCTTTATTTGCTGCATATCAGCATAAAATTTCTCTTGTTCTTTTTTGTTCGGTTATGAACACATGAATTTGAAAACAGCCATTAAGATGTATGTGGCTAGATTCAAAACTCTCTTTTTGCCTGATTTAGCTTTCTGAAATACTATTCCAATAATTTTTCATTTTATCAGTTACTAATACATTTTTTGTAACTTCCATATTTGATTTTGCTAATTTTAGATATATTGTATCTTCAGAGTTCATTTCTTGCAACTTTTCTAGGCAATCCATGTAATCCACACTTTGTCTGATGTAAACTGCTCCTAACTACCTTTTGTTTGATACATCTATAATACAGGTATACCAAGCAATACTGGACCCAGTATTGTTTAATTTTTTCATCAATTGCTTTGATGAAGGGGCATTTGCCTCCTCAGCAAGTTCACTGATGACACAAAGCTGGGAGGAGTGGCCAATACCCCAAAGAGCTGTGCTGCCATTTAGAAAGACTTGGGCAGGTTGGGGAGATGGGCAGAGAAGTTCAACAAAGACAAATGCGGAGTCCTACGCCTGGGGAAGAATAACCCCATGCAGCAGTACAGGCTGGGGGCTGATCTGCTGCAAAGCAGCTCTGCGGAGAAGGGCCTGGGGGTTCTGGTAGATGACAAGCTGTCCATGAGCCAGCAGTGTGTCCTTGGGGACAAGAAGACCAGTGTTATCCTGGGGTGCATTGGGAAGGGCATTGCCAGCAGGTCGAGCAAGGTAATCCTTCCCCTCTACTCAGCCCTGGTGAGGCCAGTCTGGAGTGCTGTGTCCAGTTCTGGGCTCCTCAGTACAAGAGAGAGATGGAGCTCCTGGAGTGGGTCCAAAAGAGGGCAACAAAGATGATTAAGGTACTGGAGCCTCTCTCTTACGCAGACAGGCTGAGCGAGCTGGGCCTGTTGAGCCTTGAGAAGAGAAGACTGAGAGGGAACCTCATCCATGTATATAAGTATCTGAGGATGAAGATAAGATGATGAAGCCAGGCTCTTCTTGGTGGAGCCAACCACTAAGACAAGAGGCAATGGGCAGAAACTGATGCACAGGAATTTCCACCTGAAGATGTGGAAGAGTTTTGTTACTCTGGGGGTGACTGTGCACTGGAACAGATTGCCCAGAAAGGTTGTGGAGTCTCCATCAATGGAGATATTCAAGAACCATCGGGACTTGTCAGTGTCTCAATTTCGACATTGAGAAAACATAATTATAAAAAGGACAACAGCACTATCTAAGAAGAAAGAGGTCCACATAAATGTCAGCTCTAAAATGAACTGTGGAAAATCCACCTGAATTTAGTAATTTCTAAGGCACAGCTTTTCAGTTAAGCTGAGAATATCTATAGCTATTTGGTTTTTACTTTGAAGAATTTGGGTCTTTTGTGCCATTGTTCTGTTTAGCCACTCTTTACTGTTTAGCACAAGCACTTACTAAAAAAAAAGAAAGAAAAAAAGAAAAAAACCATAATAAATTTTGCAACACCTTTGAAAGTTCAAAGGTCCCATCTGCTGACTTACACAAATCTTGTTAAATACACAAATCTAAGTTTTTTCATTAATGGTTGTTTCTGAAGCTCCATCCCCTCAAATAGGCAGCCAAAATGTCCTGTAAAAGTGCTAAAGAATTTGTCACAAGGATTAATCTACTGAAGACTCATGTTGTTAATCAGAGTGAATAAATTAACCAGGTTTGTTACTGTGGTAGGTGTGGCAGAATTTTGTGAGACAGACATACAGATAAAACTTCAAAGGACTCTGTAGTTTGTAGGGACAAGTACAGCCTTATATCTACAAAAATCAGTGTAAAACTGTAAAACAGTGTAAAGCAACCTGCTTTATGTTTCATTTGCGCAGAGTTGCGCGTTCAATTTGTAACAACCTCGGTGGTGGTAGAATGTTAGAATGGCAGAGAGAGATGCTGTGATTTTTCTCAGCATCGGCCAATGCTGTTGGTAATACAGAGTTCCTTTTTTTTTAGGCAGTTTGATGGGGCAAAAATTGCACAGAGCCCTTAGATCATGGAAATGTTGCTTGAAAGTGACCCTTAGACAACATCTAGTCCAACCTCTTACTCAGAGCAGGACTGTCACTAACACATCAGTCATTCAGCTATAATTTGCCTGAGTTTTGAAAACCGCCAGGGAAGGGACAACCTATTTCACTGTTGCATTTTTGCAGAGTGTTTGGGGTTTTTTTGTGTGTCCTTATTTCTGACCTGAATCTCTCAAAGTTCCATGTCTCGTTTGGCCTTCTCATTGTACTGATTGCTAGTACCAAGAAGATTTTGTCTCTGTCATCTTTGTAGCTACCTTTCAAGTAGTTGCCACCTGCTATAAGAAATTCTTTAGCCTTCATTCTGCAATGCTAAACAAGTGCAGCTTCTTCAGTTAGGCAATGGTTTGTAAAGTAAAAAAAAGGCTATTCAATATAAACCACATACAGTAACTGACGAACAACTAAGAGTGAAATATCTGAGAAAACCATCAACTGAATTCTTATAAATATACAATAATCTAAAAAAATATTATAACACTGTACTGTCTAAAAGTTTCTATTAGCATCAGATACTTGTTGCTTTTAGCCCTATGAAAACTGAAAGTATAGCAATCCCTGATGCAACAGTGTGTCAGTCTGACTATTTCATGCAAAAGTGGTAGGAGTCATTTCTTAATTAATATTTTACAGAAGTTATGGAAAAAAATGTCCAGTTCGGTCTTGTTCAAGCCCACAGAGACAAAAGATTTCAGAGTTAAGAGGCTCAGAAAAGCCATGGAGCAAAGAGGCTAAACTTCTTCAAACTTTTTCATTTTGTTAATTCCTGTCCTTTATCCCCTTTTCAACTGAGTAAAACTGTATCATGTTATGTCAACAGTCCGTAGTTGACACCCTAATACTATAAGTTAAGGGTACTCTGATGAAAAGCAACATCTTCCTATTTTTTTCCTCAGTTTCAACTGAAATATTTCCAGGGAATTAGATGAAGTGAGAAAGGTGTTTTTCCCTGATAAAAATAATTCTAAGTGCATTTTCTACATGAAAAGGTATGCAGCTTTAACTGAAAAGCAACTTCTATGCTACTCTTTCAAAACCATTTCACATTTGAGCAGTAGATGCCCCAGATTTTTGTCTTTTAACTAAAGGAAGATAGTGCTTTGTGCAGTACAATTAATCTCTTCAAAGCTGTAAGCTGATTGAATGTAAAGCTTTTAAAAGTTAAGAATACCTAACATGTAATGAAAGTCTCTAAGACCCTAAAGAAATTCTAAAATCTGAAACATACCTTAAATTGGGATAAATGTGAGAAATAAACATGAAGAATATGAATAGAAGGTTAAAATTAATTTTTCCTCTTTAAGAAACAGTTTTATCCATTCCTGTAGAATCTCTTGTCAGCAGGTGCCAACACTACTGTGCTTCCTGAATATTTTAATCTTTCTTCCAAGAGACAGGAGCCAAGATTTATTTCTAGGAAGTGCAGCTGAAAAAAATGGAAAGGCAGGAATGTTAGGACAAACAGTCATTTTGTGTTATGGCTGGAAGAAAAAAAAATACATGCTCTTCATAGTTACACTGTCAAGCCTTACAATTCAGCAAGGAAGATGGGATAATAAATGGGTAGATAGCAATATGGCAGAGTAAGAAGAATGGAATAAATGACTGGAGCAAGAATTGGGATAGGGCTAACTGCATAGTTCAGTGAAAGACTTATTACCTCTATCAAGAAAACTTAAAGTTCGGATTTAAAGAGTAAGTCAAATGTCTCAACAAGAAGTGCTGTAAGAACAGGCTGAAGTGGTAGCCTTTTAAATGGAAATTTCCAGTAGGCAAGTGGATATCATACTTAAACATATATGCTCACAAATATATCTAGCAAAATTTATGTAAAGAAGGGAAAACTGTGTGAGACACTTTTCTGGAAATACAAAGATTGTATATGCCCTTTATTTTGTGGGTTATGCGTAAATTTATTTTGTATCGAATATCAGGTATTATGGTAACTTTGAGAAAGAGTGCACAAGTTGACAGAAAATTTGGAGAAAAAGACATCTTTCAATTAAATAGTGCTTTAGGCATGCTTTAGGCTTTGTTTCATCACAAAATCCTTTGTCTCCTCCAAAAGCATCAGTCTTAGGGAAAGAAGAGAAACTGGTAAATACCATTGATTGACAACTTTTGCACTTTTCAATTTGGACTAATGAAATTCCCAGGATGCCTGAGTATGCACAGCAGGCTTGCTGATTTTCTCACAAATAACCTAGCGAATTCCTTGCAGTGATCTGGGAAAAGAGGGTGTGAACAGTTGCATACTCTCTCCTCCACAGAAGATGCTGCAAAAGGAGACAAACAGGTGAATAATGGAACGGTAGTTTCACAATCTGCCACACTTAGGTATTTTTGTTATACATAAAAGCTATGTCATAGGTAAACTAGGATGTGATGTTTCGCAATAAAAGAACTGACTCAGCTGTCAGCAAACTTTTCTCTTTTTTGACTAGAAGTTTCTTATCAAGGTAACTAATTGGATTGCTATAAGCAGGACCTGGGGAGTGAACTAATCTGCATGCTTTGTAAAATGATCATTTGACTTGGCCCCAGAGCAAACAAGAAATCACACCAACTTGGCAGTATAGCTGTATTCAAGAGTAACAAAAGGTCACTTACATTTAGTTAAAACTGATATTTACATCAACAGATGCTTCATCACTATCTCTAGCAGTGAAAAAATGTTCTCTACTTATTGAATATATGTTATAAAAAGTACACTTCTCTGATACGCAACATCATAAACATAAAACTCATATTGTGAGGCCTATTTGTTGCAGTAAGAGCAGCAGCTATCCATCTTAGGATATGGTAACATATTTCTAACATATATAATATATGTAATAAATTTTAAAGTGTTCATCTCCTCTGTATAGCTCAGCAGAGAGGACATTGTTCTGGAAACCACTTGATGCAGGTCCTGTTCTTACCTTTACCAATAATCAGCAATTGGAGACATAGCTCAAATTCTATAGTTAAAAATGATACATTTTGAAAATAGAAATCCTATTGTCATAGGAAGATGACAAATTTTAGAAAATCATACACATTATGTGCCAACTCTGCAACTTTTGGTTGACACAGAGAATACCTTTCTTCTGAGAATAAGTAGAAATATTTTATTTTCTAACTTCATATAAAAATACATTTTTTAAAAAATCTTTCTAGTTTTCATTGACACAAGTATCTCATTCATTCCATTATTCATTTTCTGTGTTTCATCATGTAGAGAGAGGAAAACAGATTACTTGAAGTTTTTTGGATGACATGCCTATGATAATGTCATTGCATGTGCTTTAAAAATAACTTTAAGTCTTTGATTAAATTTATTACAAACAGAATTTAAAAAAAATATTCATCTGCACTTTTCTAATTTGTTGAATCTGTAGCATCAGAATTTGCAGTGCTTTTCCTGTTTAACAGACATATTTTATATTTATTTTTATAGCTACAGGATTATGGGTAAGTAAATCCAGATATCTCTGTCTTTTCCTCTCCTGAATCATCCAGCTGCAGAGTGCAACATGTCCTAAGAGAAGGACAGTTGCTCACAGTTGCCAAGAGAAGTTGTGGATGCTCCAATCCCTGGGAGTGTTGAAGGCCAATTTGGATGGGGGTTTGAGCAGCCTTATCTAGTGAAAAATGTCCCTGCCTATGGCAGGAGGGTTGGAACCAGGTGGTCTTTAAGGTCTCTTCCAACCCAAGCTATCCTATGATTCTAAGCAAGAACCTGAAGCTAAGAGTTATGTACTCTGTTTTTCTCTGAGTACATTGTAAAAATGTACTAGCAAAGGCTGAGATCTGCAGTGTGTCTCTGTTTGCAGAAAAACAGATCAAACTCACCAAAATATGTGAAAGCACTGGATTAGGAGGTGAGAAGAGTCGCAGTGTGGTAATGCAAGTTAAATAAAAGACATTTGGCTGAAGGACAGAATGAGACAAGCTCCAATGATCCTAATTTAAACTTGATATTTTACCAGTTAGAGAAACTAGAACAAAATCAGTGGCACCAAAATCAAAGAAGCTATCACATTTTTCATGAGGATTGATGATCCTGATTTCTCAAGCAGATTATTCAGATGACTGTTAATAAACTGATTGGAGTTTTCTCAGAGTATGAGCAACATCCTTCCTATATGCATATTCAAACCTGGTGACACAATCCTGAATTGGATTGCTCCATAAACGTTATAATCAGCATACACACAAAATATTTGCAGTAAAAGTTATATCAACTATTATCATGGCAATCTTCTCCCCCTCCTCCCTCCTTAAATCTGAAAACTCTAAATAGCACGAAGCAGGAAATTTCACAATACGTTGTTCAGGTAGGTGAGTTATGTTCAGGGAGGAGTACACAACATGCTAATTTGTGGCTACTTTTACCATAACTCACAAGTATCATATTTGGTTTAATGAAAGTGTATTTCTTCTTCCTTGTCTCATTTAAGAGCACAGCACCCCATCACAACTGTTTAAGAAAACACAACAACATAGGACACAACAGTCAATTAAAATTATGTCCATAGAACTTAATTACCTGTAGTATTTGGAGTGGCTGAAAAGTACAGGAGAAGTACTGAGCTAGGCAGTCTGGCAGTATGAAACATCAAAATTCTGTAAATTTGCCCCATAACTGTCATATTGCAGAGCTCCAGAAAAAAATTTTTATGAGTTAGCAGTGAGTAGGTTATTCAGCAAATGCACAAAACAAAAATGTGTATTTCCATAATGAGAAGTAAGTTTGAAGTGTGAGGCCACAGATATTGGAAAATATTGGAAAAGGCCTTCCCAAAGAGAAATGTTTGTGAATGAATGCCATGATACAGAATAGTTGTTGAAGCCATAGAGATGAAATGGCAATTTGTGTTTAGTTGCTGTTTTGTTTTATTTGTTGGGTTTTTGGTTTTTGTTTTAATGTCTCAAAAGTGATAAACAGTCCTGGATTCAAACTAATCTTGCCACTTTATTCTCACCCGTGTGCAAAATGGTGGTGTGATCATAACGAGTCAAATCGGAAAAAAAGAATAACAAAACACCATTTTACTTAGGGAACTTTCTTAATTTCATCTTAACATAAAAGAATGAGTATGTGAACACACCCTGCACCCAGTTCATTCCAGCACAAATTATCTCCCTAG
Organism: Corapipo altera; assembly: GCF_003945725.1. Taxonomy (NCBI): domain Eukaryota; kingdom Metazoa; phylum Chordata; class Aves; order Passeriformes; family Pipridae; genus Corapipo; species Corapipo altera. The sequence continues at coordinate 669,398 of NW_020884890.1, read as the reverse complement.
AAAGACTGCATGCCGCTTTGTTCTCATGTGTCCTACGAGGTTCATCCACACTAGCTAGCATGTCTTCCCCAGGAACTCCAGGCCCTCCTCCAAGAGCAATCTTGGTCCTCTACTTTCATGCCACAACTTCAGTGTACTTTTATTTCTGTCCAAGCTCTCCTCAGGTCCTGCTGAATGGAACTAGGAGAATCTGAGTGTGCTTTCAGAGTCCTTCATTCAGAGGAGAGACCTGAGGCCAGACAGAACCACAGTCATAGAAAGATTTGTGTTGGAAGGGATCTTTAAAGATCCTCTAGTCCAACCCTCCTTCAATGAGCAGGGACATCTTCAACTATAACAGGTTGCTCAGAGACTTGTCAAATCTGACTTTGCATGGCTTTGGGGATGGAGCATCTACCGCCTCTCTGGGGAACCTCTTCCAGTGCCTCATCACCCTCATAGTAAAAAAATTTCTTCCTTATGTCTAGTCTAAATCTACCCTTTTTTAGCTTAAAAACATTAGCCTTTGTCCTGTTGCAACAGGCCCTGCTAAAATGTTTCTCCCCATCTTTCTTATAAGCCCCTTTCAGGGGAAAGGCTGCTCTAAGGTCTCCCTGCACCCTTATCTTCTCCAGGCTGAACATCCCCAAGTTTCTCAGCCTGTCTTCATAGGAGGGTTGCTCCAGCACTCCGATTATGTTTGAGGTCCTGTTCTAGACCTGCTCCAAAAGGTCCATGTCTTTTCTGTCCTGGAGTCCCCAGAGCTGGTTGCAGCATTCCAGGTGGCGTCTCACTGAAAAGAAGTAGAGGGGGGAGAAGCACTTCCCTTAGACTGATGCTCCGCTTTTGATGCAGCCCAGAGTGTGTTTAGGCCTGGATGAACTGGATTAGCAGTTCAATCACACAGCAACTCTGTGAAACAGGGAACATAGGGACACAGGGAAACTCTGTGAGGAAGGATCAGTACAGTTAATGAACTGCAAGGGTATGAAAGGCTCTGTGTCCTGATTGTAGCAAAGTGCCTTTCTGTAACCAAGAATCTGTTGCTCCTCCTTGAGAAAGGTGAGAGTTACCTGTGTGTTTGTTCAGCTTTGCTAAAGAGCAGTCTATAGGAGTCTGGACTAGGGACTATTTTCTGGGTTTCAGCCTTGATTCTGCTGTCCCAGAGGCTTCCTCTCTCTCACCCTATCTTCAGAAATCATTTCCCTATTGCAGTTAGATATTATAATCTGTCCCAAACTTCTGTTTTCCCTATGTTTGTTTGCAAAGGCTGGCATGGTCAGAGTTGTGTCTGGAATGTGACCTTCCACTGTTTTTCCCTGGTTGTAGGCTGGAGGCAGCCAGAGAGACAGCCCAACACTGACAGCCCAGTGGCAAAGTGGTATCAGGCCCATGTGAACCACACTGAAATCACCCAAAACTGAGCATACATAGGCTTTTAATGAGGTTGTTGATACTGCAATCAGGATGTCTGGAAAACACCCAGAAATCAAGACTTTCCAGGACAGACCCACTGATCTGATAAGGCTAGCATTGGAGTGGTAGAAAGCGTGTATGCCTACCTTACTCTGAAAATTTGCAGCTTAGCTTTCTAGCTTAAGTGGCCAATAGAGATGGGCATGAGCAAAGTATCAATTTTTTGTGCTGACATTGGCAGGAGCTTTGCATGGAGAGTCAAACACTGAGCTCTGGATTCCAGAACACAGGAAGGTACCACAGGCTTGGACACTACCCTGCTCTTCAAGTACATTGCTGTGCAGCAGGTATTTGGGATGCAGGCTTTCACGATCATGCCGTGTGAGCCAGGCAGAATGAAAATAACAGAATTTCCACCGAGTACCACTAGAAGATGGCAAATAGTCATGTCAGTAATTGAACTGTTTGCAAAGTGAGGAGGAAAGGGAGAAAGTCCTGATAGGATAAAATGTGATTAGAATAACAGCTCTCTGCTGAGCAGCTCAAACACAGGCTATTACTCCTGGGAAGTGTGAGAAAAGCTGAAAACACAGCAACTAAGACCTTTATTTAGCAGTTAACAGGCTAATACATGCAATACTGTGTGCCTTTCCACAATCAAGTTCTAACAAGTTAAGAGATATCCTTCAAAGAGCATCGCTGTGCTGTACTCATTGGGATGCATTATAGGAACAAAGGTTGATGGAACTGAATTTGTGTAATGGAATGTGACATGAGAGGAAACAGCACTCCCATGAAGGAGTTTTTTAGAGTGGCATCTACAAAACAGTCTTTTTTGAACGCAGCATTGCTTTTCATTGTTTGGGATTTTAAATTTAATAGCTGCTATGGCTGCAGATGTTCATGAAAAAGCAAGTCACAATTGTTACACAAATGTTTATTCACTTCATACTTGTCAGAACGGAAGGAGGGATGAGTATTTGCCTGCAATGCTTCCCAGCTGCTGTATTACTGTTGCAGTGGCCATCCTTTCAAAGGAGCAATTTGACCTGTCCCATTATTTCTGTCACTTTTCTTGTTTTAGGATCCCAAGGACAAGCAGAATTTGTAGGTTGTTGACCCCATCTTCTTTTGGCACAATGAAAAGACATAATTGAAAGAACCTCTGCTAATTTCATCTCATTAAACTTTCTGTTTTTGCTGATCTCCTTCTATGACACAGGGAATGAAGAAACAGTAGGGCCCTGCATTAAGGACTGGATGAGTTAAAAACTCAGTGTCAAAAGCAAACAAACAAAATGTGGCGACTATAAATGAAAACAACAAAACTGTATAACAACTGTTGATGTGGTTAGAAAAAACAATTATTCTATGAGAAACAATTAAATCAAACAATTAAAGAAGAGGCCGGCATAATGCAGCTAGGTAAAACCTAGGAGTATGGGAAAGCAAACAGGTTAAGCAGGTTTGGCTGCTGTCTCAATATCCTTGGGGTACCTATGGATAATAGTAGGCTTGCCCTGCTCAAGTTTCATTTGAGTTACAACAGAGATGCCAAAAACTGGTGGTGTACTTAACGGAACACCTCCCTCCCTTCCCAAATTTTTATTATTGAGGACTGTGAAGACAGGGAAGCCTTTAATAAATGTTTTCTTGCTCAGGTTACATAAATGAGCAAAAGCCAAAGGGAATTCAGTGGAAAGGCTGATCTGAGGTTCCCCTCCTGCATCTGGGAGAGAATCTTTACAACCAGCTAATGTCTATTCATTTCATCATCGGGTTCAAGATTTTCATCACTGCTACAATTATTGTTACATCCTATTTTTCAGAAAGCAAGATAACCATATCAAAACTATTCCACCAGAGTGTAATTTGGATTGTCTAACTACATTTAATATGTATGAATTTCTGAAACAAAATCAGCAATTCTCATGTTCATTTTAAAAAAGAAAAGGCCAATCTAGAGGTTTTAAATAAATATAGATAGATATCTAATAAGAGGAATAAAAGAAACAGGATAGTTTTAAAGTAATAATTGCATGCTGAAGGTGTACAGAGATGAAAAATGTTCAGTCTGTACAGGGGAAAATATGCCTTCTGATAAGCTCTACAAAGTGTTAGATAATCTATGTATCCACCTCTATTCCTCCTTATACGAGACTAATTTACTGATTTATTTTATACCTATAAAGCCATCTTGACTCGAATGTGATGCAGAATAAAGTGTCTAATGTTTTTATGGAATTTTGTGTTCCACCAAATTTCAACATTTTTCTAATAATTTTCAATATTTATGTTATAATTTTATGAATATCATTGAGTGTTTGATTCAAATAAACTAGAGAGTTACTTTACATTTACTTCCCGTAGCCATTTAAAAAACCAGACCTGTAAAGACAAAATAAGAAAGATGGTCAAAATATAGCATGGGATAAAATGAAAACAAAATATACGAGTTCTAACTAGTGTCCATGTCCTGTAATTTGCCTACAGCTTTCCTGTTGTAAAGTTAGCTACCATTTTATTAGAGATCCATTCATCAATAGAAGGTGCATCAGGCAAAATTGTTGATCACAATGTTTTGCAGTACCATGGAAGACAATCCCTGCTACAGGTGTGTAGATCACTGATGGTTTAGCCTTGTACAGTCATTAATGGTGGACATGCAGGGTCTGAAAAGGTTTAGCAAGGCAGGACTTGGCACAGAGTCCCCAGGTAAACTCCCTTTGTGAACTGACAGGAATTCCAACTCTTTCCTTTATGTAGCTCTCACTTTCCTGGTGTTTGGTGACCTGCTTTAGAGTTAACCAGTTGGTTTTCACTTTTTGAACTGCATGGGTGAAAACACTCAGGTGACCATCCAATCTGAATGTAACCAGTATTCAAGAGAAAGAAAAGGTAATGACAATCCCTATTAGGATGGGGAAAATTTCTTCTCCTTCAGGGAGTCAAGGATTCTATTAACAGCTCAGCCACAACTTCCTCCATAATTTTACTGTTCTAGTTGTGCTGTACACCAATTTCTTCATGTTTACAGCTGAAGTACTACTTGCTAAAAGAGAGTGTTCTAGAGATAATGGATTAATGCTTATAAAGCACTAGGATTTCCCTGAAAGATTATATGTAACAAGCCCTTGAGATATGTCAGGTTTCTTGTGACAGTGCATTTAGTCATAAAATGTGGCAGGAAATCTGCAGTATATGAGAAAACTGTGGTTTAAACATGTTTCAAAATGGCTTTTTGTACTCTCTTTGCTAATTCATGCTTTCTTCTTCCCGACACCCCCTGTGAAGGACTATTGTCTCCCATGCAGGAATGTCCTGGGAAGATGTCCTAAGGTGTTCTCATTGGCCCCTTTTAACCCCTTCCTATTGGTTGTTAACCCCTTCCTGCAACCTGTAATTGGTTACTCTGTGAATCTTCCTAAGCCTATAAATGTAACCCCCCCCACCAATAAACCCTCTCTTGCCTCCTCTCTGTGCCCTGTGTGCTGTCTCTGTGGCTGCCATTGGACCACGTGGGGAGGGGAGAGCACCTCTCCCCTCCAGGCTCAGGACCTGAAGAAACGCCTGGCCCTGGAGTCCCACCCCCAACCACTTAAGCTGTCGGAAATGGTTCCTCAGATGGAAATGGAACTAGAACTAGGCCACCCCACACCACGGGGGGAAAGAGATCCAGAATAAAATGTATTTTAGAATGAATTATATTTTTCTGTTAAAGTAGTATCAAATTTTAAAATAAAGTTTCCTGTGATGAAACTGTTTATTTTTCAAGTCTCAAATGTTCTCTTAAAAAAATGCCAACCAAGCAAAAAAAATAGAACCACTTCCACAAAACATTTAAAATATTTCTTTGATACTTTGAGAATGAATAGCCTTACATATTATTCTTGAGACTGTAGTTCCAAGTAAGTTTCTGATACCATTATCCCAAAATAAAAAAATAAAAATCATGAAATGGTAGGATTGCATGGGCTTTCAATATGTTGTCTGTGGCACACCTTTGTTCTGAGATTGAGACTATAGCTGTCTAGACTATTCCTGATAAGTTCTTGCTTAATCTTTCCTTAAACTTTTCCATTTTAATTCAATTACATTTCAAAACTCTCAGGAATTATCATCCCACATTTGGAAAACTTATTTAAATAATTTAATTTGATAATTTAAAAGAATAGCCTAAGGGTTTGGAGGCATGTGGGGGGGAAATACAAGCAAATAAAATACATTAAAAAGTTGATAAGAAAGTAGATCATATTTTAGATCTGAACGTCAACCCATTTAAAAGGTGGCTTATAAGAAATCCTAGAAACTGTAGCATATAATAACAAAATCCTGTTACATAAACCTTTGACAAAAACAAAATAAAGGAACTATCACATGTATTATTATGAAAATATCATAGAATTAAAAAAGGTTATGGAATCTTAATTTGTGGTTTAGGTCATTTGTGGCTTAGGTAATCTCTTAAATGTAGTGAAATAATTATTAGATATCAGGTTTTATGAAATAGTTGTCTTTTTCTATTAAGTTCTTTATTTTAGAAAGAAAACTTCCTTGAGTTTTCTGGAGTTTTCTTGAGGTCAGAATAGTAGGATAGGGATGAGATTTAAAGAAGGAATGCTCTTTCTTTCTTACATTAGCCCTCCATTCCATTTTTATAAGCACAAAAATAGTATTATGATAAGACCCCAGGAAGAGCTGAAACGGTAATACGATTTGTCCAAAAATATGGATTAAGTTTTATTGTTTGCTAAAGGTTTGTGCAGAAATGCTAAGTGAGAGATAATTCACACCCTTCATAAATTATATGGCTTGTTGTCAACGAGTGTTAATCTGAGATGAATCTCACCAGTAGGGGTGGAATGTGCAAACTGTAATGGTTCTCCCAGCATCAAGTGTGTAGGAGGTGTTTAAGAAAGAGCCAGCTCTAGCAATGTTGGCACAGGGTGTCTCATTTTGTCTGTTTTTCCTTAATGATACTCTTCAAATTACTTGGAAGCTCTTCCCACACATGATTAACCAGCACGGTCAGGACAATTAGATGAAGAATAGTCTGTATTACGGTGCCTTACCCAAAACTGTATTTCCAAATTTTAAGACTTGCTTCCTGAGCAGAACCTTGACCCTCAAGACATATGTACATTGTCCTCAACATACTGCAGACTTATGCCATGCATATTAATTTGTGAAAGGCACGTTGCTCGCCTACTAGTCTCTCATGCCACTCAAGGTGTGTCTTACTAGTTCTAGCTTGCAGAAGCAAAGAGTTTTCATTGATATGCTACGGGGCGCTCAACCAGTTCTCACTATATCTGCAAATAAATAAGCATGAGTGCAGATACAGATACATATTTTATCCAAGTGGAAGCCATCATATAATGGTAAACCTCAGAAGCGACATAACTTCTCTGTATGCTTTGCTTTTAGAATTTCCACGTATCTCATTGTATATAGTATGGGCACATCAGCTTTCATTTCACAGTCAAAATGTGACATGGCACCCTTCCAAACTTTTACAGGAATGTGAAACTTGGACACTAAGAATTAGTAACTGCTCATTGAAAAGTCCAACTTGTTAATGCCTCAAGAAAGTTATGATTAACACTCTATTCTCTTTCATACTCTTGTCAAAACAGTGGCCCTGTAAAGAAGTAAAGAAATGCCCTAGTGACAATATGAGCCCAAATCTGAGGTGAACCATGGTCTTAAGTTCTCTTTCTAAGTCAGTCAACAGAGCTGTATTAACTTCCAAAGAGATTCACTACGCTTGTGCTCTTTAGGAATGCTGAGAGAAAAAATGTGTACTGTGGATCCCTAAAGCTTCACTGTGATACAGAGTTGAAGACCAGAGGGGATCATTAACATAACTTTGTCACTGTAATGCAAGCCACTGATCTTTCACAGATCCTCTTTTGCCCAAGGTCCAACATCTATAAAGAAAAATACATCAATATCCAAAATTATGTAGATATATTCCTTTATATAAAACTCTTCTTATTCCTATCCCCATTGAGAAATTTTCCATTCCCTTGATAGTTCCTAAAATTATTTCTTATTTTGATTCATTACCTTTACTGAGAGCTATGACTTGACAACACCTTGACACCCATTTAATCCAGTATTGGTCTCTTTTTTTTTTCCAATGGTACTATAATTATAGCTAATCCATTTGCACAAAGGCATGCATTTAGTTCTTTAGACTTTCTGTGAAAAGAACTTTTCCCATTAAGTGATGAGTTTTAAATGTACTCAGCCATTACTCGGTTATGGGATTAATGGAGGATTCGAAAAAATTAGATAAAATGAAAATACAGATATTAGCAAGGACATGAATTACCCTGTGAGAGTACATTTAGTACATTCTCTTCTCAAAGCTTAAGAAGTCCTGTTTATCCACTTTTTACTCAAGAGAGTGATACTTCTACATAGCAACAGGAAGAGTTTGACCTCTTTATTAAGCATTTTATGGACAGTACTGTATGTCATATGTGCATGGGAGAGGAAGAAATGGGGAAGGTGTGGTTAATATACAATTTAGGTAATCCACTCAGAATTAAATGGTCCTTGTATCTCTTTAGTACTGGCCCTGCTATTTCTGATATAACAGGCATGCACATATGCCCAGTTTAAAAAAAATATACACCACTTGATTTCATGACAGCTTTTACCTGTCACATGAGGAATTCCTGGGAGCCAACAGTGCTGTCATCCTCTTTGACCATGAGACACATGCTCCCATCGTTCTCCTAATATCTTCCCACCTGATGCACAAGGTTTCAGTGTTCACACTTGGATGATGTTTTGGACTGAATATGGTGCTCTAGCTTTCCATAAGGAACTCAGATTTTTAATTTTTCATGACCCTCAACCTGCTTCTGACTGCATTATCTTTATCTGTCACTGTTGATCCTGAGTCAAAGATCAAGCTTCAGTCAAGACTGGGTGATTATCTTTCTCTGTAATTGTAATCCTTGCCAACATGTTAACTCTGGATTTCCTCAACAAAGCTATGAGCTTTGACCTGTATTCCATTCATGATGTAGCCTGTTATCACAGACTCCATTAGCCTCAAAAACTTGCAAGACTAGATCTGCTGCCTTAGAGATTAACATCTTTATGGGTGTGGTTTCTTTGAGTTTCATCTTTTTCAGAAAAAATATCTGTATTTTACGCAGAATGTTGTCTCCCTGAACATTTCTGATTTCTCATTTGATTGTTAGCGCAGGTATAGGTGACTGAATGTGCCTTGCTAAGAGCAAGGCCATCTGTTGCCACAAATAAGACCATCTTCTGACTAGCCAGCATTCATTGTTTAAAGTTATAGCATGAATTGTTACTTAAGTGTCTGACAGTTCCACATGTTTCCAAAGAGTGTCAATGCTTTTAATTGATCCACTAAAGGGGATTTTAGCTGTATTTGGTTACGTTAGTGTGCTTTGCTTAGTCGGCATCCAGAGCCAAGAGTATTAGATAGATCTGAACATGATATCAAGTATTAGTGTGTGATTGCCCATACTGCACAATTCCTAGTGTATTCCCTGCCACATGCACAAACTGACTGGGCTGGAGGGAGTGCGTCTAGCTCTAAGAACACAAGCCATGATGTGCCATTTGCATGCAGGACCAAAGGACAGCTCCTTGCATATTATATTTAGCAGCACATATATAGCCAAAAAGTCTGAAAACGATCTGCTTCTTTCAGACACTAAGTTTAACTGATCACTAACACAAGTCATTCAAGAAGATAGCTGGTTCCAAACAGTATGGTCTGTAGCAGTTCAGTTCCCAACATCCACAGCCTATTCCTTTCAAATTAAAAGTGGTTATTTTGGTTTTCTTCCACAAAATGGTGCCAGAATTTGGAGACGACAGGGAGAGAGGAGCTTATAAGGAGTTTTAGCACCAACACAGGGATTACCAGGGAAACCCCTGTAGCCAGGTCTGAGCCTGGTCTTTGATCTCCTTGCAGTTTGCACTTGCAGGTGGGGAAATTAAGTCTTGTCTTTCCCCTACACACACACTCACCCTGGCTCCCAAGTGACATATTCTCTTTATTACTTAATAAAATTAGGTCATAAACTAGCTATCACAGTTTAATAGTCAAAAAATAGAGACACGACATCTGATAATGCTATACTAAATAAAAGATGCTGGCCATGAGTCTGATTATACAGAGACAGCAAACTGACAAGCAAAAATGTTCACTAATCTTTAGTAAAGAAATGGTTCTTGGAATACCCTGCAGAAACATAATGAAAAGTTTTCCTTTAAAACTACAATTTAAACAAAGTATCTAATTAAAGTATCTAATTAGCACATATCCCATCAGCTTCACTTTTTTTTAGCCTGTTCATCAAAACGTCATGCAGTGAAATTAAGTTTTTTAATGTAAGTCCAAGTGGACTAAACCAGCACCATTGCACTAACATTCAGTGGTTTGAGAGGAAATGCTTTCAATACAGAGGTCTTTAGTGCTAGGTGATCTGTGTTAATTATATTATCATCCTCTAGCTTTCTATTAATAAAGATTCAGATACAACTTTTTGTCATTTACTCAAGTTAATAATTGATTTTCAGGCTTGACATTCTCTGGTGACATAATTCAGTCTTTCAAATGCTGTAGATCATTATTTTTTCTTTGATTTCTATGGTCCTTTAATCAATATCTAAAGATTTAATTTGATATAAAAAAACTTGTTCTCATGCTATATCATCTCCAGCTAAAGATTATGACTCAAAATAAAAGATTCATCATCTCAATATCTACTCAATAAGTATTTATTTTCACTTGTATGGTTACCAAAACCTTGCCACAGAAACCAAATACAATAATTGGGATAAAATATACTATTTTCACTATCAAGCCAACAGTGAGCAATATTAGTGGAGATTTTCTAATGAGAACTCCTTGATTTCTCTTCTTCTTAACTGTATGTAAGAAATTAGTTACAAATCAGACTTCATTTGCACAGAGTTAATTTTTTGCAGCAAAAGATACGTGAACAAGAGCTGAACAATCATTCCGTTTTCTGGTTTAGGTGAAAAAGTCTTTCCAGAGAACCATGCCCTGGAAGTTATGGTGAATTCAAGCTGCCTGGTATTTTTGTGTCATTTCTGCAACTAGGCTACTGGTCTTAAGGATACTAAATGTCATTTAATCTGTTTCTGAAGGTGGGAGTAGAGTATTTCTTACTTATTACCCTCTTTCATAATAGAAAAAATGTAGTGCTTCAATTGTCTGGCAGAACTAGAGGATTGAGTTCTCTCTCACAGAATGAAGTCCCAACCACTTGGAAGGGAGTGGGAGATATGTTCAACTTCATCAAAGTTAGAAATTTCTTCTAAGTTACAAGAACACATCAAAGTGAGAACACAATAAAATCCTTTATGCTTAGCTTCTTATTTCCAAAGGAAAAGATAATTAAATTAATTTTATAAATATTTTTTAATTTAATTATTTCAATAGAAAAGAGATTGTTTAAATTGGATATGCAATATTTTTTATTTATATTTACTCTGGTTTGGTTGCTTAAGAACTCATTAGCATCTTAGCACACTTTACAGAGCTTCCAACATGCTTTTCTGCTACTATTGCAAAAAGTTAATTGTAAAATCCATCCATGATTTGAGATTGTTTTGCATTAGGAGTTTGCTTTTGAGTGCTCAGTGACCTGAATTTTGCAATGGACTCAGGCCTATCAGGTAGGACACTGGCATCTGAAGGAGGACTTGTTGGCCAGTTGGCTCCTAAATGTTTTCACAACTGTATTACAGAATAGACTGTGTAATTGCACTTTGGAAAGCAGTCTGGTGTTAAAAATTCAGATTTTTATCGATCAATAGACATATAAACCAGAAAATAATTCAAATGATAACTAAAGAGCACTATATGCAAAAAGATCTAGCAGGATGTCTAAATACAATTAGTTGAGCATGGTCACAGACATGAATAAACTAGTGTTTATTCTCTTTTACAAGCCAAGCTAATAAAGCTGACAAAATAGATTAAAAATAATTTGACTAACAGCAGTACTAGTCATTATAAGAGTTGAAAATCATCAAATTTTCCATCTGAAAAGATGTACCTTATATAACATAATTCATACAACCAGCCTAACTAGTGCTTTTTTGATTTTTTGTAGGAAGTTTAAGAGAGTGGTTATTTTCCATTCCCATAGAAAGTGTTGCCTTGTTTAACAAATGCCTTTCTCCAGTCCTGAGGATCCTTCAGGGACACACAGTTAAAGTGGGCTCCATGGGGACTTTTATCAAGTTTTGTGATTTTCCCTATTCATTTTGCACCTCACAAGTCAGAATTCCATAGGTAACTTGAAAAATCAATAGGTTCTGAGTCCTGTAGGAAAAAAAAATGTCTGTTTTACAAAATGCCAAAGACAAGGAAAATGAGGTGAAAGAAAAAAATAGCTACAGCCCACTGATGCAGGTGATTATTTTATTGACAACTATATCACATAGGAAATTTAATTAGAATTAGTTTAAACTGACTTTGAAGTTCATTTCTGGTTCAACAAAAATAATTTAACATTAAGTTTTTCACCTGTAAGAGTGTTTCTTTACATTTCTCTCTCAATTTATATTTTTTGTCTTCTTCTTCAGTCACTTTAAATTTTTATGAGGCTTTTTCTGAATGGAGTACAAAATAATGTCTATACCATGATTTATGAAACAAAACAAAACCTGACATACTGTTTAAAATTTATTTGTAAATTTTAAAATGATTAAAGTCAAGTGTTGCATATATATCTTACAAAGTCACTTCCTAGTTTGAAAGTTGTTATTAATTTGTGGAGAGGAGGTAACAGGATTGAACTAAGGAAGGGCACGGGAAGGAGCATATTTGCATGTGGGTGGTCAGAGAGAGGGTTGGGCATTTTTCGTTTGAGCATTTTTGGATGAGGAGAGGAGAACTAACAGGGCAGATGGCTCTTAAAGCAGGATGGCAGAGGAGACCTGTGTGGGATGCTGAGCAAAAGATGGAAGTCAGAAGGTTCCAGACATCTCCAAAAGTCTGGGTAGGATAGAGGAGTCTGGGTAGTTTCAGAGAGAGATTTCTGTAGAAGATTGTGGTTATGTTTGGGGGAGAGGCAAAGGCAGGGAATGCTGTTTCTTCCCTCCTTTATTCATCATCTTCCTTCTTTTGTGCTCTTCCAGGGTACGAGAACAGTGCTCCCCCTTCCTCTTCTCCTAGCAGTTCCCATTAGAAACAAACTGAAACCATCTTTCTGGGCCTCTGGGACCTCTTGGCAAGGTCAGGACTGTTTCCTTTGAGACAAAACCAGCCCAATACTGTCACTCCGAGCGCACTGGAATGAGTGGCACCAGAGGAGCTGGTCTGGACCAGGGACTATACTGGAAGACAGGAGGACATTTCCTCAGGAAGGGCTGATGGAGTCACCTTTCCTTGTACCCTGAAGCCACTGCTGCCCTCACCTTTCCTCAGGTGCCTGCCAAGCCTGTGCTCCAGCAAAAATGCTGAAATTCAAAGGTCCTGCCTGTAGTCTTGATTCCCTTGCTTCCAAATTCCTTCTGCACTGCTAGTGCTTCTCCTCAGATCCTGGTTCCCTACAGGGAGAAGTGGCAACAACTGTAACAGGGAAGTGGAAAATGTGAGTGTAAATACTTTTGGGCAAAGGAGAGAAATCTCCCTTCGGATGATGTCCATTTGAATATTACTTGGGAAGAGGGTAAGTCTTTTTTTGGGAAAAAACCATCAACAATAAGTTTTAGATTTTTATGAAGAAGAAGATATTTTTAGCACTATAAATCCAGAGTGCAGAAGGTACCTTCTATGAGCAGGTGACTGGCCAATAAATGTCCCAGACAGACTGCCTTTGAAATTTCCTGTCTTGGCTAATTCCAGATTTCTCCTCATACTGGCTTCTGACCTGTGCTACTGCAGTAGACTGAAGACACACGTGGTGGCTTTTGATCCTGCTACAGCAACCAGATAAATAAGTCCTTTTTGGGATCTTGGGGTAAGGCAAAGCGGATATTAGTATTATTGTATATAGTGTTTGTATATACATAAAGTGTTTATATAGGTATATATATGAGAATCATTCCATTAGGGCATATCTTAAAAGCTTTTAAAAAAGTGATTCCTGTAGATTAGGAATTTCAGATTGCAGCTATTGAAGACAAAGATTCTGAACAGGACCAGAAGCAAGCGGGACAATTTTATCTACATAGTTTATGAATATGAAATTTTATTAAAGGAAACCAGAGTGCTGATCTCAGTATCACTTAGGTACTGAGAAAACAACTTTTTGCTGTGAACTTCATCCAATGGAAGCTGTTACCAAAGTAGATGGCATTTAGCCAAAAAAAGAAAAAGCAATAGGGGCCCAGTCTAGCAAAAATCACGGGATGAATCCCAAATTACTTCAATCTCAGGGTCACAAAAGCTTCCAAGCAAGCTAAGGCCAACTTCCAGCAGATAGCTGTTGTCAAGGAACACTTAGGAACATTAAATGGTAACACTTCTGATTTGAAGAGGTAGTCTAGCAGAAAGGGCTCCACTTAGCCATGCCTCTTAAAGCTCCTGCTGCTCACAAGTCTCCATTTTCTCTGTGTTTCCCTTCTTTCTTAAAAAGCATGGTCAGGACAACAGTGCTTTACTCATTATCCTTTTTTGCAGCAGGACCTGCTTGTACTGGGAAAGGTAAAGTGACCGCTATTAATTCATTACTCAAATGAGCAGTTATCTGATCTAAGTTTTTGAAATGGTGGGTATTAGGAAAGCCTTTGCATCTCTCAAGGATGTCTGTTATGTGAGCAAAGACCTAGGGTAGAAGCTTCAAAACTTTCCACCTGTCTGGCTTAGGGCATGAGTTGACAACTTATCACCTAGACTAAGTAAATCTTGATCTTCGTTATGATACAGACACAAATTTAGTTTCTTACAACTTTGGCATGACCTAGACTGTATCCAAAAACTCACCTCCCTATCCTTCTAGCCATACAGGATGTAAGTCTTAGAAATTAAAACTGAAGTTTTAATATAGGCAGATCAGGTTTGAGCATCAGCGTGTTTGGGATTACCTGCAACATCTATATTCACAATTTAGTTCTTTCAAGACTGCTCTTGTCTGAACCAATACAGTAGGTAAATCAAGCTGTACTGGCAGGCTGTACCTGCAGGGGGTTGTGAGTACAGCATTCTGCTCATGGCAGTGCCAAAAGTTAAGGATCTGTATCACAACCATTAAAATTCATCACAAATTCATAATTATCAATTGTGCCATATACCATATACACCTCAACAGTTTATAAAAATGAAGAAAATATGCGGGTAGGTTTACAAATAACTGTTACTAAAATATAACCTAATAAATATAGTGCAAAGGATAATTTCTCTCCATTGGATATTGTATAGCTCTTTGCGAGCATGTGAGAGGCAAAGCAAGCCACCCAAAAGACTTGCTTCAGGCATTCCTTTCTTCTGCATCCACTGTGAAATCTTTTCAGCTCTTAGCAAGAAGTCTTACATTTACATACCTATCAAAAAAAAAAAAAGTTACAATTTTATACATTAAAATAAGGAAGGAAGAGATAAGAGTTATGGGAAAAAAAATAAAATTAGCACATATTAGGCTTCAGTCTTTAACATGTAATGGACTGATGCTGCAAGAAAATAGATGCAGTTCACTTTCAAAATAATTTGAATGGTCCTCTTGAGGATTTGAAAAGACAGCAAAGAAGTCAAATAATTAAATCACTTCAAATAATTCTCAAATGTTATTTCTCAGAATTGTGGTGTCTAGGGAGTGAAATCTAAATTTTGTTCTTTACTAAGTTGAGTCCTTCAAGACATGCTGGGAGTACTTCTCAAAGTACCACAATAAACACCATCTCTCCTGAAACACCAAATAATATCAGTTGGAAGAAGAATCTGAGCAAATGATGACTAAAGATCCCAATAGAACTGGAAAAAAAGAAATCACAATAGAACACTATTTCAAAATATGAACTATTAATAATTGGAAAGTGATTATATTCTAAAGGTCAAGTGTAGGAAGGTCAAGTCCTCAATAAATATCAAAAACTGGTAGTCTGACTTTCAGGACTAATAGGAACTGATAGCAAAACAGAAATTTCATTATTTTCTGCAGTTTGTGAAGGTTCACAGTAATTTTAATGATTCACTACAATCCTGACCATCTATGTTAACCAAATAAATAAAAAGGGTAACAACAATATCTGAAGATATGAGAGAGCTTGAAGAATTACTAAAAAGATTAAAACTCATTGGCAGAAGGTAACAAAAAGATTGTGATAAAGATTCAGAAAATCACAAACAGCAGAGATTTAGAGGAAGTGAGCAGGAAGTGATAGTTCACTATTTGTCACAAGATTTTGGAGGCAACCAATGAATCTCAGTTTGTTGGAAACAACGGGACAAAACTATATGACTTACAAGAGAACAAATAGGAAGAAGAAAAAGAGAAAAATTAGAGTTTTCAAGTAGAAAAAATCAGAGATACATCTGCACTGCACATATCCTTTCACAAAGGCATTGAAGCAGCCAATTTTATGGGCCATCCTGAAGGCAAAAGAGAGGAAAGTACATGCAGGAGACTCAAAGGCATGTGAAAACTGCAAAAATAACAGGTGTCCAGGACACCAGCTCAGTGCTGTTTTTCTCATCTGTATCATTTCTTATCTGAGTCTCTATAAAACATGTGACTGTTCACCTCATTTATCTCAGCATTGCTCTTACACTGGCTGAATATCAGGTAGCTACCCCACTTTCAGCCATAATATCTCTAAGTATTTCTTACATTCAAGGTGCAACCAAGATGATGGATATTTTTCACAATATATACATTCCTGTAAGTATGAACAAAATCACATAAACAGTCATTTCTGCATCCATGTTGTGTTCTTTTTTAAAATTCACAACAATAAGCAGGGGAAAGACAAGCCTCTCTTTGAGCCTTCACCCACAAATTGATGATCAGCAGAAGAAAATCCTGATTATATAAGAGCAGTGTAGCAACTTTGACATAGATCATAGTGTAAAGAATGAAGTATTTCTATGCAGCCTGACTGGTACTGCCCTTCTTTATCTTTATGGTTTGGGTCAAAACTACACCCATGACCATCAGGCCACTGATAACCAGACCACTGAGAACTAGACACTGGGTCTATGGGCTCTGCTTTTCATACTATTTATTTTTGAAGAGGAAAAGTAATAGTATCTCCCATATTCCATTTTTGACATCAGGATAAGGTTACTAGGTCAATCACTTCAATCCATGACATGATTTTTCCTTCCTTGTTCAAAGAGCAAAACTGTTTAACTGCTGTCAACTTTTAAATGATCAACACTACTCACCATTGGGAATGGGTTGATGTGAAGCACCCAGAGCTGTTGCACAGTGTGCATGCCAGGGCTGTCTCTGAAGACCCATGCTCAGTTAAGAAAAAAGTTCTGTTCTCATCAGAATGGCTACAAGTGAATAAAGCAGAATTACAGCTGAGGTTGTGGAAAATCAAGAAGCAGCATCAGAGCTACATGTATGACCAGCAGGTATCACCAGCCATTTCCAGGAGAGATGAGCACAGTGAGAAAAGATACCATTTATGTTTGTAAGATGAGATCTCATTGTGAGATGAGTTTTCTTAACTAAGATATCTGTTGCTCTCTTGGGTACGATGGTAGAAATGGACGATAACAATTTAAATGGCTAAGTCAGTCACAACCTTGCAATAATGTTAAAGAGAGTAACCTAAACTTATGAAGTTCTTTGACTCACTCATTTCCTGGTTCCAAAATTCATATAAAGGGGGAAGGAAAGTTTTGTTTTCAGTTACATGTACTTGAAGTGGATGCAAATTGTTGAATTTTTTAAGAAACATGGCGAAAGTCATACATACAGATTGTTTATCCCAAAGCTGGAGGACCTCTTTCTCATATGCCCATGAATTTCAGCAGGTTGTCTCTCTGAAAAAAAGACCTACCAGCCTTAGAAATAACTGCCTGGACTATCTCAAACTGCATGATTTTAACTGCTTTGGAGAGCTATAAAAACAAAAAAAACCCCAAACAAACAACAAAAAACCAAAACAAACAAACAAATGCTAAAAAAAACCCCCAAAGCTGAAGCTACTTTGCAATATGTTTAACATTCATTTCTACCAATAGGTGTGGGAGAAGTCGTGCTCTGAGTACTTTTTATTCTGTGGTGACACAAAATACCACCTGCTAAGCAACAAGCATACAAACCTTCTGATGAAAGAAGTCAGCAGAGTCCCATGCTACTGAAGGAGAGCAAATGTTAATTACAGACCTCACGGTTACTGACCTGCCAAGAACTAGTAGTATAACTTTCAAATGGTGCGTTATTTCCTGATTATTACACGTTCAGATATCTAGACTAAGGTCAAGGTGGAAAATATTTTTATTTTTACTTTAAAAGTGTTTTCCTACGCTTCATGTCAAACTCTTTTTTATCTGCAAATACAAGGGAGAACATAAGGCAGTAAAAAACTCAATTCGATCTTATCAGAATTAGAGCTATTAAAATATTTATAGACCTATATAGGCCTAAAGACAAAAGCAAGCTTGAAGCAGACATGCTACACCAAGAGAAACCAGTGCAGCTTCAATCAGTAGTATCAATTTTCATTCATGTGCAGTAGCAAGCCCAGGTCTGATTCATGTGGAAAGTGCTGGTCCCAGTGGCCAGCTGTTGCCCCAAGGTCCAAGGCCCAGGTTAGGTGTCTGGTCTGCATTGGCAGGATTTATGTGTCAGTCTTTCTTCACTTTTTTGAGAAATGCCAGTTCATTGCCACAGTAGTTGAAGTCTCCTACATTCCTCTTGAATTATGTGTTTGAATCCCTGAGGACTGCTGCAAGTACCTTCAGGAGTGCTTCCCTGTTGGCTGCCCTTTGAACATGTAAAGGCTTACTCTACCAAAGCCTATTTGGCATTCAGGTGAGGCACCTCTGTGTTCAAGTCTCTTTGAGACATCAGTCCTGACTTTGAGCACCTCTTATGCTAATTATAACAGCCATGTGAAGTTTAGTCTATATTTAAGTAGACTAAGTCTTGTCACTGAAACCCTTGGGATTTCCTGTACACAGGCTGTTTAGTAGTGTGTGATTAATTTGGACTCATTGCAGCCATCTAAAAGTTAAACTTCCCCTCTGAGCTACATCACCTCAAAGACACCTCCAGAAGATGATGAATTTCACATACTATGAACACCTCTCAGATGCTCTTTTCTCTCTCTTGATCACAGAAGGAGATAAGGTGACTCACATAGCCTATGATCAAGGAAAAAAAGAAGAATTTAATGTTAAGGCTATTTAACCTTACACTTTGGCTTCTTGTAATTTGTTATGTGTTGTGTATTAATTAGATTCTTTATGGAAAGTGTTGGGTTTTTTGCCTGTGGTCATTAATATACTTGGACAAGCTGTCATAACCTCAATACTAAGAAAAGCACCTTTGCATATGGAAACTTAAACCTGCAGGGTCTTATTGGTGCTGGTTTCAAATATTACATCTGTCTAGAAGTAGACTATTTTAAAGTATAGTTTTTAAAAAGAACAGGGGAAAGCAGCAAGCAAAAGAATATGAGAGAGTACAGTGAGTGGGAAGCTCAAGTGACTAGCATTATCCTTTCTGCAGCTAAAATTTTTTTTGTTTTATGTTAGTTAATAAAAAAATGCAAGTCAGTTATTTTCCCCATAGACAAAGGATTTTTCATGAAGGCCTTTAAGCTACATACTAAAATCTAAATGTATTGAGTTAGCTGTTGATTTCCCTTAAATATCTAAGCACACATACAAACTAGCTCAGAACATCTTCTATTAGACAATTGTCACATAAAGTAATTAAAAATTAGTTATCACAGATTCTTTTTTTCAGTAATTTATTCTGTAATTAGTAATAATTATAACATGGAAGGATTTTATTAGTACGTTAATACAATAAATTTGTTAAATAAGTATTGCATATGTCATGTAACTGAAGTTCAAGCTTAGTTCAGATTTGAAGAGGTACTTCAATTCTATTTTTGCTACCATTTCTTACGCTGTTCTTCAGCATAAAGTTTTAACATACTGTTACAGACACGAGAAAAAAAAAGGAATATTCAAAATATTCAGATAGAAAAACATGATTCCCAGTGATTTTTTAATAAATTTGATACCTAACTGCTATTTGTGTCTATAAAATACTTCCTGAAGTGATTTAAATCTCACAGGAAAGAGAGTATTCAATTCATAATGAATACAAGCAAACTTGGTGCATGCAGGTCAGGATTTTAAACTTGTATGATATTTTGGTACTTGTGTAGTGTGCTTGTGCATCATATCCAAGCATTTAACAACAGATATGCCCTTCTGTCCCCAGAAAAGAAAAAATCATGGGTTAGTTGTTTTTGGTTTTCCTGCCCCAACTTCAAAGTACATGGGAAAGCTCATGCTGAATTTTTGGTTATCTTTATTTCACAGCTAGTACCTAGCACCAGTGAGGGCTGTGCTCCACTGCCTTGTAGAAATACTGTTTTATGCTGTCAGATGGGGGTTTTGGGGTTGTATGGATGTAATATATCAGCAAGGAGAGCTCAAGGAATTAGGACTGCTGACCAACAAAATGCAATTAGGTGCCATTGTTTGGGAAATATGAGAGCAAAAGGTTTTTACCTTGTTATGTTTTTGTTGCTAGTATCTCCTTCAATCTGGTTGCCATATGGTATTTATTCTCTCTCCAAATGTCATTCCATGCTGAAGTGTCATGGGAGTTTGGTGGTTATGATTCCAGCACACTAGCAGAAGTTGTGCTAAATCCAGATAAATCTCACCTGAACTCCCAAAGGTCTTCTGAGAGAGCTCAAATAATATGGGAAATATAATTTATTTTTGTAGTACCTTATGGAAGAGGTTTGGGAAACCAGACTAACTTCAGCCCCTGACAGCCTAGATTTTACCCAAAAGAAAATACTTGAGAGAGCTCCCATGTGCCCCAGCAGTTAGAAAGAGTACTGGCTATTAGCAGTCCATAGTCAACATAATATGCTCATACTCTCCCTCCTAGTCTAGTCTGGGGTGCTACATCTCAGACAGAAGAGTTTAGGATGTTAGCAGCTGGCAGAGCCAAAGATTTTTTTGATGCATTATGAATATACTAATACGTTGATTATTTTCATTCTCCAGGTTTCATTGCAGAATTTGCCATCCAAATGGCAAGTTGATAGATCTGAAACAGCAACCTCTATTTTTTCTGATAGCTTATATTTCATTAACTAATAAAAGCTAGAAAAACCTAATTGGTGTTAGTCTACTGGCAATTTTAAGTGTAAACCCAACCCTCTCTGTGGTCAAGATGTCTGAAATGAGAAGAATGGGTTTCTATGGCCTTCAGCTTCCATGGTAACAAAGAGATTAGTACCAACGGTTCACAGAGTACATTGCGGGAGAGAATATGGAACATCATACAACATTTCAAAGAAAGTTGGAGATGTCAGAAATGCATTATTAGAAGAAACATGATACGGGTTAATCAACAGATCATTTTTTTTTCTAATGTTTTTGTCTGAGACATTTTTGACAGAAAGTGAGATATTTTATTTTGTATAACCACACTCCCCTACCAAGAGTTTTAGACCCTCCCGTGCCCAAGTGGGGCATTCAGACCTGAGTCTTGAAATTCCCCATGTGGTATGTAAAAAATTCTTTATTTCTTTGCAAGCTGTCTTGCAGATACTGCTTTCTCACTGGCTATTCACTGTGAACTAGTTTCCTGATTTATGTGACTCACTTTATGAAAATTACTTATTTCCTACTAAGTAATTTCTACCAAAAAATGAAGTCAATCATCATACAATTAATTTTATCCAAAGCCTGTGGTTTTGATTACACAGTGTTTTATCAAATAAAGAATGATATTTCATAATTAGCATTATTTGAAACTAAGCTGATGTGCTGGAGGACCCACAAAACAGAGCAATAACAGGAAAGGGCACTGTGATAAGTAACACAATGAAGTAGGGGCTGTGATGAAAACTGAGGTATCAATAGACGGTAGCCAAAAGTTTAGAGCTGCATGTTAACATTGAATAGATATAAGCTAGTCACATAAAAGTGTTATCTTCTGATACATCTTCAATTTCCATGTGTTCTGAAAAGTAGGGATAGAGCTGAAGAAGAATGGGTATTTGAGGAAAAAACAGATAAGAACTGAAGTTTCAGGGACAACTGAGCCCTTGCAGACATCTGCTGAAAAATGATGCCTGGAAAACAGATACATGTTCAAGAACAAAAGATTTATGAGCAAGGCTGAGGACTGTGGTGGCTGGTAGAGCAAACAAAGAGCTGTTGACTGTCAGATTAGATGAGAGGATTAATCCGTGTTATTTCTGCTTTGACACAACCACAAAGAGTCACAGAAAGTCATCAGCTTCAACAGAAATCAAGGTGGCATTAATGTTTTTAATGACAAAAGTAAGCATTCTGAAACATAATCTTTGTGCTAGCCAATTGTTGTACCATACCTAAGGGGATGGATAGGGAAGGAAACACATTGCATGAATAAGCATGAAACTGCCCCTTAAGCATATTCTCATTATATTTTATATGGTTTTTACACTCCTATGTGTATCTCCCAAATACATTTGAGGCCCTTTATTTTTCTGGTTAAATTTCTTTCATTGCCTTTAAACCTGTTGTATATTTGAAAAAACAGTAGGAGTTCTATGTACTTTATAAATAAGCATCACAAAGTATCCTATCAAAATATACTTGGCATCAACTCATCCAGTCTCGTAAGTATTTTGTAAGACTACCATAATTACCTCTTAAACAGCTTTAAATTAAAGAAACCAAACACACCAAGTTTAGTCTGTTAACACAAGATAGATATCTTATGTCAAACCCACATAATTTCTTTCCATCTACTATCCAGTAAACTTCCCAGTTATGTCAGTCAAGTTTTTTTCAGTTTGTTCTTTTTTTTTTTCCTTTTTACTTCCATGGCGACTAACAACACAAAAGAGAAGATAATAGAGAAATTAGGAGGGAAGCAGAGGTTTTAGATCAAAAGTAAGGGTGCTTCTCTGGAAGGTCTGCAGGGGAAAAGCAAACTTGAAGGGAGAGAATAAGTTATGCACAATAGTATGGACTTGGAAACCAATTTGAGTCAATAGAATTCAACAGGAGCTTCAAAGGTTGATTTCAATGATTACACACCGTCCTGTGAAATAATAACGTGGTCACCTGGTTAGTTTTGAAGGAGTTATTAGCTGAATACTTCCTGAAAGAAAGTCAAACTTTTCAGACCAAATATATTTGCCAATTACTGATTCACTGACTGATGACAAAGAAGTGAAGCACACACCAAACCCGCCAACAAGCAAGTTGGTTTCCTTATGAAACAGGAACATAGATACCAGAGAAATAATAGAAAAATTAGAGAAGTTTCTTATTTTCTATTATAACAAAAGAAAAGAAGCAAATGTTGTTTCTGAATAAAATTGTGCTGGCACTGGTGTTCAAGAAATCTGATTTTTTGCATGCACTGTTTAACTTCGCTGCCCAAAAGCCTTGGAAGGCATCTAAGTTAGCCAGCTAAGAATGTTGGCAATATGTAGGTTTTTACACAAACATTTGTGTTTTAATTTGCAATAAAACTGCAGATATTTAAATTACTTTAAAGTTCACTTAATAGCCCATTTTTTGGCTATGGCCATGGATCTGCTAGGAATTTATTTCACTGGACTGCTTTTGCATAATACATTAGGTTTGAATGTGACCTTATTATCCTTAACTGCCATCCCTAATTTACTTGAAACATTACCAGGGACTTTGCATGAGATTCCCACTTCCCTCCTTGTACAAGCTGCTTGCCATCTCCTGTGTATCCTTAGATGGTTTTTTTGTTTATATACAGATTTTGGTTCATTATCTGTCAAAAAAACCCCATGGATTTCTCTGTCCTAAACTGTCTACTCTGCTATGAGGTATTCTGTTAGTTTTTTTAAAATAACACCCCTACTGCTATCTAAAACAGTGCCCATAAAGCTTATGGTAAATTTCCAGTTGACCATTGCATTCCCAGAGGTATTATCTGCAGTTTTCAAGGGAAAGCAAGGGTCAGTTTCAGGAATATGCAGCATGGGATCAAAATATCAAACTAAGTCGGTCTCAAGGGTGCAGCAGCAATGCCAGCTCTTTCTTCAAAAGAAGCAAGATAACTGTGTTTCCATGGCTGTTCTGTTGAAAGACTAATTGTTCTAAAAAACGTTGTTACAACTGAGTTTGGAGAGAGTGATGTCATATGGGTTTTTTTACATGTTAATATTAAAACTGTGCATGCTGCAATGGAGATTTTGGCTTCTCTGGGAATTTTGCCCTACTGAGAGTTAGAGTTCCATTTCTTTAGCCCAAGTTTCCTAATGATGTCCTCTGTTTCCAGTTTTCAAACTTCTTTTGCATCTGTCCCTGACTAATGCTAATTAGGGTACTCTTTTTAAACTCTCATCTGCTCCACCAAGTGTTTTAAAGTATGTCAAGCACACCATCCAAATTTTGTGTGCTGCTTCTGCCATCTCCTGTATATCTGTTTAATCTCTGACAGCAAAAAGCAGGAGAGGAGGAATAAATTAATGTTTATCAGCAAAACCAGTTAGAAAATAGCAACAATACGACTTAGTTATTCTTTCTTCGGGAAAAAAGCAAACAAAATACGAAACTCCTATTAATCGAAAACTTATTGTATAGATTAGATATTTAGATGGAAAAAAAAGCTTTTCTTTTTATACTATGACATTTTTACAAGTGGCAAGTATTTAATCAAAATGCAAGATGGGAAATGTTTGAACAATGTTCTGGTTTGGGAGATCAGCATTGTATTTACTTGCAGGGCATTATGGTAGAGAGACTTCATAAAACGAAATGAATAATGACAAATTTGTTGCTTGAAATATTTACAGTTACTACAGAGGTCTTTCTAGAATTTAGTTATTATTGCTTTTATGAGACCTTTCCAATTCTATTAAATGAGCTAAATACAGACTAGGGACTAACCTAAAGCCCACTGAAGTTATTATGCTATTTATCTATTCAGGCAGGAAATCTAAACTCTCTTTCCTAGATAGGTTTCAGGTCACCTACAAATGAGCTTTTTCTTTCTCTCTCGTTCTCCTGAGCTTACCTAGCAAAAAGTTTCACTCATAGAGAAGGCAACCTTCCCTCTCATAAATCATCTTATCTCTGTGTTGGGGGAAAGCTCATGTACAGCTTCCTTCTAAGATTTCCAGAGAGACAAGAAAATTACAAGAAAATGAAAGAGGAGGAATTTGCAGATGCATGAAAAACCTAGTGAATAAATGCGATACTGCAGTCTCCTCTTCTGCTGCTCCTTCCTGAGGACAGGCCATGTTGATTGGCATTCGACTGCAGATTGTCCTGCTCTTCAGAGAAAAAGCATCTAAGCAGTAATTCAAGAAAAAATGGCCTATAGAAGATGCCACTATTTTTAGATAATAAGAAAAGACAGTTTCAAAACGGTTCAGAAGGACTATATGATTACTTATGTTGTACATTTCAAGGATACCAGAGGAAATAAAATTTTCCTTCATCAGACCCACAATCTGCAGTAAGTTCATCTTTTAAAAAACATCTTTTCAAAAAGCTATATACAGAACAGTGACTCACCACCCCCTAAGTAGTTTTAGAGTAGAAGGTTAAAGTAAAAAGCAAAGAAACAAACTCATGCCTAGTGTCTAGCCTCTCCCCCACACTTCTGCCTTACTTCCCACCTTCCCAGGAAAGATTCAGAAGAGTTTATAATGATGAAGAAACATAGCCCTATAACATTTTAAAGAGGCAAACAGAAAAAGCTGCTTTGAATGTCTCCATAGCCCCCTTAAGGTCTTAATTACTAGCCATGTCAAAAGCTCTCTGAACATACTAATTGAAAATGAAGGGCAGGAGAAGTGAAATCTAGCCTTATTTAAGCCAGTGGGGAGTTTTATCATCAACACTGACAACAGCAGAATTTCACATAGGATGTTTACTGTTGCCATCCTGGTAAATAGCTCAGTACCTTTCTTAAATACTCAGCTGGAAACTTTCAAGCAGCCCAGTACACCAAATCTTACAGCCTGATCCTTGCTGTGTCATATAGTCACACCAATGTGAGCAAATCTATAGAGACAGAAGGGACAATAGTCACATGCTTGTAAGATTGCTTGGACTTTTACAAATAGGAGGTAATAAGTGACTAATATGGGCATTATTACTTACACCTTGCATATAGGTAACCCCTAAACTCTATGAAGACTTTACCTCTATGAGAATTAAAAATGATATTTTGAGCTGTTAATTTTTTACAGCTGTCATCCTTCTGATTGTGCAAGGGTCCTTTTTAAGTCTGAAACACAATGTAGAAAATTTTGCATTTCTTTTGCTCTTTTTTAAATCTACTTACCATAATTCCTATTCAAATAATATTGAAAAAAAATTGACAAGCTAGCTTGAATTGTCAGTTTGAATGTTTACAGTTTTTTAAAAAGAGAAAAGCTGCAAAGGACTAAGATTTAAGAGCACAGTGAAATCATGACAAAACATTTTGATCAGAAAGTAGATACTGCCAGGTATAGAAATTTGACACATTTTTATTAAACAGAAAATATGCTATCTGAATGAAAATGCATATTTTCCTGTCCTACAGAGCTATGCATGAATGTGCTTAAAATTTTCCCCCCAAAACAAGACTAAGAAGGAGCACTAACAGTACCAAAACCAGTACTCAATGGAAACACAGAAATACTGGAAAACTTAAGCAACAACTTCCTCCCAAGGTGGTGACCAGTGACAGGACCCAAGGGAATGCCCTGAGGCTGTGCCAGAGGAGGTTTAGGTTAGATATTAGGGAAAGGTTCTTCTCCCAGAGGGTGGTTGGGCACTGGAACAGGCTTCCCAGAGAACTGGTCACAGCACTATGCCTGACAGAGTTCAAGAAGCATTTGGACAATATTCTTGGTCACATGGTAAAATTCTTTGCGTTGTCCTGTGCAGGGCCAGAAACTGGACTTTGACGACCCTTGTGGGTCCCTTCAACTCAGGATATTCTATGGTTCTATGCACACAAGGGTATTATTCATACGTATCTTTGTGTCATTTAAAATTCATAAAAGCTGGGACACAGACATAAATTTCAGGGGTTTTATTAAGATCATTATTTTTGTTATGGTCATAACTCATTCTTTTTGTTCACTAAACCAAAGTTCTCTCAATACTTATCTTTTAGCCTTCTGGGCTAAAATTTTCTAGAACTACTCCAGAAGGGCATTCTTGCAACAGGAACGTACTCTGTCATTGATACAGAAAAACAAAGAGCAAGCCAAGCATGAGGGAAGGCTCTGTGTTCATATATTCTGCAGACTGTATTATCCTCCCTCTTTCTCTGCCTACTCTATTTCTCCTTTTAATTTCTTCATGCTATTTTTCAGACAAAAACTTTATTGAATAGAAGATAAACTATGCTGTCTAGATTCTCACCACTTGGTCGCACCAGAAACATCCTTGCCCATCTGAGGTTAGTAAATAAAAGGCAACTGTTTATTTCAGAAGGAGTTATGATTCAATGTATTAATTCACTCTATTAAAATGGCAGGGTACTTTGCTAAGAAAACTTCTCCGTCCGACCCTTCAGGACCCACTCTGGCAGTCACACTTGCACCACCTGAGCTGGGACCAAGGCCCCTTTGCAGCTACACCTCCACACTCACAGAGTCAGACCAGGTTTCCTTGGTGGCTTAACCCCGGGTTTCCCACAGCAGACTCTCAGAGGTCCCAACCCCTAAAATAATTTAATCTTGGTGCAATAACTAAATAAAAAAAACCCAGCTCTAAGGAGTGACCCCAAAATGGAAAGCCTGGGCTTTTATACCCTCCGAGTCTAAGTGTGGTAAAGTCTGGAGTCCTTGGCTCCTGCTGTGTCTCTGAGTGTCCAGTCCCCTGGCTGGGCCACAGGTGCCTTTTGTTGTGCAAAGGGTCAGCAGGACACAGGCTCTTGCCTTAAACTCCACCACCCAGAGCTCACCCTGCAGCTCAAATTGCAGCTGCTCACTGAGCCACCTGCACTGAATGTTCAACAATTTGACTAAAGGTTTTAAGGCCTTGTTTTAACTTCTCCATTATGATAAATCTTTTCAGTTTTTGTAGCATTACCTTCTTTAATAAGACCTGTTAAAACATGTAAGTCTAAGTGATACCTTTTTCAAAACAGAACCTGACTGGTTTCTCACTATTGACTATATTAAGTGTTAGGAACACGGTTCTTTAAATTTCAGTTTCTCAAATGCCTTGAAAGCAGATATTGCTGATATACTTGAAGCTATTCTATTTTCTGTCAACATTTTTGGAAAAACAAACAACAAATGGGTTGATTTTTATTTATTAAATGATAAGTCTATCAGATTTAATAAACAAAGGAGTCTGTACTGTGTGTGTATGGATGACACTAAATTGTGTTTTGTCATGCTTAGCACTGTTTGAACAAGCAACTCTCTAGTGTTCAGTCAGCATAAATTCCTTTAGTCTGTTGAGCTCCATATTTGTATCAGAAGTAAAAAAGAAATGAAATATAAAAGAAAACTTCAAGGAAAATTGTATTTTCCCATTAATTATACTTCTTCCTGTGCAGGCTTGAAATGTATTTACTATATGGAACACAGCACTTCATTGTAACAAGGTTTCTGTAAATGAGGACAAAAGAAATAAAAACAGTTTCCTGAAAGGCAATTTACAAATAAATATATTTCTTAATGGCCATTATGATAATATATCTTCATATATATAAACCATGGTTGTATGTTAGCCATTTATTTATTGTGCTAAGGTAACAACTATTATAAACTAGAATGCATGCCTGGATAAATGAATATTTAGCCAGTTGTTTATATTGTAGCAAGATCCAAAGAATGTTTCAGGGTACAGTGATGGTATTCTGAAAAGGATCATCACTAAGATGGACAAGGAGTGGACAAGGAAACTCTAGAGGAGTCACTGCCTTTGAAAGATCTGTGTTTGTGGCAAGATTTATGATGGATCACCAAGATAAGACAATTCTGCAAGCAATTTTCTGTTGTATAATTACATAAGCTCAGCTTGTCCCATTGTATTTTTATTCCATAATACTCTATAAAACCAGATGCTCTTAGAAATCTTCTACATTGATTTGGGAATTTAGACAATGTAGTCCATCTTCAATTCAATTTCTTAATTTTATGAGACAACAGAAATGTGAATACAGACATCGTCTTCCAGTGAGTCTTTACATGATGTGGTCAAAGCAATGAAGCAAACAAATTTACATACTACCCTTCTCCCTTATTGACAACCATTAAACCACAACACATCCCTGATTGAATTGTCTTGCTACATTAAAATTAACACATAGTTAAGAAAGTAGAGTACTTTAGTTAAGTAAAGCAGAACAACAATAATCAAATAATTTTATCATAGTGCTAGTAAAAAAAGCTAGTAAAAGCAAATGACAACATTTCTAGCTACATATAAAGGAGTTAGACTGCTGAAATGTTAAAAGTTTCTCTCATTTTTAAACCCCAGCATTGTTTTGGATTCTCCCCCTTCACCTATACCATTCCCTTCAAACAGAAATACTTCTTGGGGAAAAGTGAGGAGCTCTAAGTTTCTCTATGCACTCATTGGAGAAAACAATAAAAGGGAACAACGAAAATTATATTAATTTTAAAATCTATCAGTTAACCTATTAGTTGATAATTTCCTACAGGTACTCATAATAAAATTTATTCATAAAACCTGCACTTCCTTATTGATTTGCTTTTTCTGTGACTATTTAAACACTGGTCTTGATACCAAATCCACGGTGTATTATTTATTGGACAAATATGGTGAATACTAGAGCAGAAGAGACAGATGCAAAGTATGGAAACTCTGAATTCTTTCTAGTTCTATATCATATATACATTTTATCAATTCTATATACCTACAAAAGAAAAGGAGTTTCAACTGCATTGGCTGCAGTATTGCAGAAGGATCTCCTTCTTGTTTGTAGGAATAAACAGAGAAGTTGTCAGGTACTGTTGACAGTGGAGTGGCCAAAAGTAAGAGCTTTTTCCTGAAGTCACAAGAAGTGAAATAAAAGAAGCAAAAGGAAGTAAACCTTTTAAGGCTTTAAGGCTTACCTGAATCCCAGCTCAGAAGCAGTTAAGTCATAGAATCATAGAATCATTTAGGTTAGAAAAGACCTCTAAGATCATTGAGTCCAACCATTAACCCAGCACTGCCAAGTCCACCACTAAATCACATCCCTAAGTGCCACATCTCTATGTCTTTTAAATACCTCCACAGATGGTGACTCAACCACTCACCTGTTCCAATGCCTGACAACCCTTTTGACCTATCTCTGTTTTTCTTACCTACTTTCTCTCCCTTCAAGAGATTAGAGCTGTCAAGAGATAATGCAGCAGATGGACCATCTTTCTAAAGCACAGCAGAAAAGCTGACAGTGATTATAGCAAGCAAAGGGACATCACCATAAACCAATGCATGGTATGTATGTGCCTGCTGGGCCAAAATATTTCCCTGCTGCTCTTTCTGCTGTGATTGACCACGAGTGCTGTTCTAATTCAGGCAGTTGTCAAGGGATACAAACTCTTATTTATAGACATACCAGTGCTGCTGGAACAGAGCAGACCCCAAGGAGAAGTGAATTGAGCCAGTACAACTCAATTTCAAAACCTTTTTAAATGTCACCCAACAAAAACTGATGTTGGAAACCAGATGCAAGTGTGTCCACATAACCTCCTTTCTCTTTCAACCACATGTGTGAGGGGAGTTTGGAAAGTAAAATGTGAATACTGGGAGTTCAGTAAAGAAACTTCCACATGTTTTTGTCAAAGGACAAGATACTCTGTTTTGTTTGTAGTAGGTTAAGCACAGATGTATTTATTCTCCATGACTTCCTAAATGAGCACATCTTTGAAACAAGGATGACAACTTTGCTTGGTGGCAGTTCCTATCCTCATTAAAGCAAAACTAGAGCACTGAGCACTGTCTCTCATCTGGCTTCCTCTCTTGTATTTTGTGTATGAATAGGTGGCCTTATGTGCCAATTTAACTCATATGAGAAACCGGCCAGCATAGCAGGGAACCAGTCATAGCCTTATAGTCTTTTGAAAGGGAGTAGCTGCCCCAATGGCCTTTAATCATCAATATACATATATATAGGTATATATGTGAGTGTGAGTGTGTCTGTGTGTGTGTATATATATATGCATAGGAGTGTGCATATGTCTATATATGTTTATACACATATTCTATTCTATTTTATTCTGAAGGACAGAATTGTATACAGATAGTCCCAGGCAATAAGTAGAAGACAGGGAAAGGAGATTGAAAGAGGAAGGTGTGGTTCATTCATGGATCTCCCAGCCACAGTGCCAGGAGTTCTTGGGGAGGCTGGAGCCAGTTCAGGTGCCAGGAAAGCCTTGGAGAATCGAGGGAGAGCATTTCAAGGAACACTGTATCTGGGACACAGAGCACTGAGAGCAGAAAGGCAGTAGCTTGTCATTTAGCTGTGGGAGTAATGAAGCACCAGACTGAGCAGGGGACTGGTACAAAGATGAAAGTTCTGTAGCTTCCAGAGAGAAGCAGAAGGGGACAAGGTGTGGCAGACATGGTGGATCTGGCCACAATGGCCTGGCAGAGTCTAAGCTACTCAATGACATGATGGGAAAATATAACATGAACAAAGAAAGAGAGGCTCAAATTCTATCTATAAGGGGTGTCTTCAGGCTGCATGCCCATTCTCATGTGAATGAGATGCTCTGGAGCCCTAACAATACACACATCATCCCATCCGATTTCATCCTTTTCTTCAGGTTCTTTCCATCTGCCATGAAGAGCTGTGAGATCTGTTTGACAAAAAGTTGCCTTTGCAAAACCTCTACAGAGATTGTTCCCTCAAGGTCTCCTGCAATAATCATGGGTGAAGTCCATGCAGGTTCCTTCGGCTTTCAATATATAGCAGATATAGTTCCTTCCCCTCAATATATAGCAGATATTCCCAAAGACTTTATGGATCTGAAGCATTTTGCCTGAAGTGGGTTGTTATTGATCAGTAATCATATAGCTATTAAGCCTCCATAACAGGTACAACAGGTACTGTGTTTTAACCAGGAGTTTCAATCAAAAAAATTGTCATGATTTGACTTGGCAGGCAGTTTAACACCACACAGCCTCTGGCTTACGTCCCATCCTGCCTGGTGGGATGGGGAAAAGAATTAGGAAAAGAAAAAAGTAAAATTCAGGAGTGGGGTAATGGCAGTTTAAAAGGACAGAAAAGGAAGGGGAAAATAATAAAAATAGCAAAAGCAGTAACAATATAATTATAAAAGAACTAGAATATACAAAATAAGTGATGCATAATGTAATTGCTCACCACCTGTTGACCAATGTCCAGCCAATTCCCAAGCAGTAAACATGGACAGATTTCTCCCTAGTTTATACTCTGAGCATGATGCCATATGGTATGGAACATCCCCTTAGTCACGTTGGGTCAGCTGTCCAGGCTGTGCTCCCTCTCACCTTCTTGTGCACTCCAGCACTGGAGGTCCCTGACTCTGTGTAACCCTTTCTCAGGAGCAACTAAAATATCACCATGTTGTCAACATTATTCTCATCCTAAATCCAGAACACTAGAAAGAAAATTAACTATCCCAGCTGAAATCAGGACAAATTTTATAATTTTTTGGTTGCTCATTCACTTCTGTTTTTATTAAAAGAGGGGCAGGGGGTGGGGAGGGAGTCCAGGTGAGTTAGGTTCCACAATCTGATTTAAGGAGTTTTCACTGTATGAATAAATGTAGTATTTATCTTCATACTACTATTAAATCTTAAGCTCCCCCCAATATAGATTCTTCCATTCCCTCTATAATCTATGTTAAAAGGAATGTTACCCATCATGTTAGGAATGCAAAATAGCATTTAAAAAAACCTACAAGTATATCTTAAAAACAAACCAGGAAAATCTTTATTAGTGCATAATTTTGCTTAAATCCTCAGAGACTGTGATTTAATTTTTTTCACCAACAGTAGCTAGGAAAATGTTTTGTTGAGGTACTTATTTGCAGTGGCATAAGCCAGTATGAATGTCTAAGATGGTTTCAATACTCTCTATCCAACAGCTTAACGTAAAGATGTGCAACTTTCTTGTGTTCACAACTCATGGAGTACAAATAATTATCTGAGTTCAGTACACATATTCTCCTGCCAAGTCACTAACCTATCTAATCTACAGTATTGATAATACGCTTCAGTCAAACACAAGCAAAGTCTTATTGTTTTTCTAGGCATTACCTGCCTCCCATCTGTACCAAGTAAAGGTAGAACTAATAATATAGCCAAATTATTTTTTATCAATATATCAAAATATCTCTCTCTCTCTATATATATATATATGAATCTATATCTCTCTCTATATATATATATAAAATAGAGTCTGGACATACTATCTTAGAAATGGTAATTTCCTGTATAAAACCTGAGACCAGGCAGGTGTCGTGGTGAGCTCAAAAGGTGAGTTTTCACCTCTGTACTGGAGCAGTGAACCTGAGTATAAAGCCTGGCCTAATAATGTGAGTTATTTGTGCTGATACTCCACATTTTTCCTGCCCGGTCTTCTCTCACGTTATAGAATATAGTCCAGAGCAGGTGTTCCCAAAGGTCAAAAGTGTCACAATGGATCAATTTCTCTTTGAACCCTGACATGAATGCTTGAACAGCTTATTGTAGCTGCACAAGCTTTTAAAATTACTCCCCTTAGATCCTGTTTTGTGAACAGTAATACTCATCCACAAATCTGCTCTCAGGATGCATTCAATGCACAGAGCCTATTTCCCTTGCTGTGTGCCTACCTGATGATCTGGTACAATACAGGTTGCTGCTAGTAGCTTATATTAGATGTTATGCATAGTGATTAAAAGCTTTTAAGATGCATATTTTCTAATGAGATTTATTTAGTTTACCATATTTAAGTTAGCTTCTAACCTAGTGTTTAGAATTGTCTCACACTTCTTTTCTCTCAATCTTTATACACTCACATAACGGAAATTTTGTAACTGAGTGGTAACACTAGTGTTTTTTCTCAAAAATATGTGAGGTTTTGAAGGCAATTTGGTTATAAGTAATTTGGCCCTGGAGTTTTCTGGTTCACCATAATTTACTTGGATTCTTCACAAGTCTTTAACTTTGTAGTATGCATCACTGCACCCTCATAGATTTTAGAGGACTCAATAACGATTTTTTTATTATTATTTTCTTGTCCTTCTAGTGACCCTTATTTGCTATTTGAACAAGTGATCGAGTTGAATGGCCACTTAACAAACCTAAAACATTAGGTCAGTATTTTTAAATACTCTTCTCCTTTTCTAATTGTTTATTTCATTACAGACAGGACAAGAAAGCCCATTTATTTATAAGGTTGAAGGCTAGGAGGGCAGAAAGAGCAATGGAGAGTGAGTTAACACTAATGAGAACAATTTAAGCCAAAGGACAATGCTGTAACAAGAATAAATAAACATAAATTGCCCATGAGTACCATTAAGCTAAATATTATGAAGTTTCTAATCTCTTACTTGATGTCTGTTGTAATCTCCACTAAACACTTTAGCTTCTGCAGGTGTTTATTAGTCTGTATCCATAAGAAAGATGGGATCTGACAGCTTTCGCATCTTTTTGACAGTTATTTGTTATCTCTCTTGGCATTCAATAAGCTTCATAGTAAAACATACAATTTTTTACTCCAGGCAACTCTTTTAACAGCAACATATGCAAGGAGAATATTAAAATTAAGAAATGTAAGATAAAATTTAACCCACATCCAGGCTGCTCTGACAACTCTCTCTTAGATATCCTTTGAAGTCTCCAAGCATCTACTGAAGGTGCAGGACTCCTGGATCTATTCTGCTTTCCTGGTAGCTCCCCATTGCTTAATCCCAACCTGATTTCCTTTAGGGTTAGATTTTGGACACAAGCAGAAGTTTTCTTGAGTGGAAACAGGTTATACAGATGCTTAAGTGTAGCTAACCAGCAAGCAGATTTGTGAATTCTATAAATACTATTGGACAGTTGTACTTGGAATGGGGAATTTTGAATACTTAAAGATTTTTCCATTTGCTTCTGATTTACCTGCCAGTTATCCAAACCCAATCTGAACTATTAAGTTATCCCACAAGCATACTTAGCATGAGTAATATAGTCATAATAAATTAATTTTGTTTTTAGCTCATTTGTGTATTTAAAAATTAAACTCTGAATATCTTTGATAGCAAGAAACCAGTATTTTAGTTGTTTTTGATGAAAGCAATAAAAAAGACAGAAAGACAGGAAGACAAAAAGACAGAAAGACAGAAGAAAAAAGAAAAAGTTTTGCAGACCTTGATTATACTTAATTCACAGTTCTAAAATTCCTATGAAGTTAAGCTTTAGGGCTGCTGTAGTCATGAGCAATGGCCCTTGAACAAAATAAACCTACAGACAAGAAAAACTGGTAAAACAAGAGGATGCTAGCAAAATGATGGGGAAAAGTGTATTCAATACGGTGTTATACTTCACACAAAACTATGAATCTGTGTAACTGATGCGTACATAAGTGAAAGAAACCTAGATAAATAGTATTTTAAGTTCCCACATAAACAAAAGTAACTGAATGTTTTTATGATATCAGATAGCAATTTCAGAACTACTAAAGTTTCATTATCTGGAAAACATAATATTTGTCACTACTGCTCCATATGCGGATCATGTAAGCAGGAATAGATGTGAAAGAGCTGTTTGTCCAAATAAAAGTGCAATTTTGTCCTAGATTTGCAGATTGTTTGCCAGCTTGTGATAAATTTTAACCTCTTACTTTCTTTATATTTGAAGACAATGACTATACTTCTGTGTCGGTCTGTGTTTATGCTCCTTGTGGACATTTTGACTTTTCAGATATGACTGTCACAAAAATTAATGCTCCGGTTGTCTTACTGTTCTAGGAGGTTAGCTGTCAGAGCCACCTGTTTGGGTGGCATGTGCTTGACTTTTCTCAGGATTGTAGTCATCTTTAGGTTTTTTTAGCGATTTATTGAAAGTGTTTTCCGTAAGTACTTTCCACAGTTATATTATGTAGCACATAGTGTAGAAAACACTGTGGTGACTCCAATGCTTTTGCTGCCCATTCCCAATGATCTCATCTTCCCAACTCTACACACAGCCACTCCACCACAACAACCAAAAAAATCTTGCTATCCTGTCAAACAACAATCTCCTTTTGTTGTACAAGAGATTCAGATGATTTTTTAAGCACTTTCTTCACCCTCCCTTTATTGCCACCTGCTGCCCTTCTTACTTGCTTCTTCCAACTTACCTAGAAAGTCATGACCAGTGTGATGGTCTGCACCAGCAAGTGGAGCAGGACTGCAGCCTTAGAAGCCTGTATGTCTGGGTGTCTCAACTGAGGTGACTGAGCCCAGTTATTGGAGGAGCTACCTTTCCTTGATTTAGTGTCTGAACTCTGCAGCTGATCAAGGAATATGTAGTGGAATCTAGGGATGTAACATCTCTGCTTATAATCTAGAGCAGGGAGGTTGCATAATTCATGATAGCTGAGGTCATCGTGCTCATAATGACACAAACTGCATGAGATTTATGGGAAGGGTGGGATGACAGCTGAGAGTCTGCCATCAAAATTATTTTTACAAGGCAGGTTTCATTAACATCAACACTATGAATCATTATATGACAGCTTACAAACTGAATGCATGCAAACAGCTAATTGCTTTCATTTGAAGGCAAGACTGTGACAGCCTCAGAGCTAACACAAAACTGCTGGCAGTTGCTTATGAGATGATTAATACGACTATGATAATTGATACAGACGATTCTGCTATGATGTTTACTAAAATTCCCTTTCATTTAGCACCAAGATGCTCCACCTAGAATGTAAATCAAACATCAGATGCTTCAGAAGTAAAGATGATAATGGGACAGATGTGACAGGACCATTTTTGTTGGATCTTTTTGAATGCATATTCTATTCCACCTGCTCACCTACTTCACTTCAAGGACTATCATCACCAGCTAAAAGCAGGAAAAATAATAATAAAAAAATCCTCTGAAAAGTTTGTGAAATTCAGTACCTGGGAAAATATGGCTGCATTCTTTTTGAATCATAACCTCCATCAAATCTTTATCCTGGTAATTTCCTACAGTAACGCAGTGAGAATTAGTGAGTCAGTAAGAGCTCCTGCTTAGTGCATTTGTCAGAAAGCTCATATGTCTTGAGTACAAATAACAATACTTTTCAGCTCATGATCATAGATAAGTGCGAACACAATCATTGCTCTGCATAGAGATACAAATTTTAATACTCATAGCTGTTTTTAAAAGTCAACTTTCAAAGACAGAACAATAGAATAGAATACTTTCACCTTTTATGAAAGCCTTTGTTTTTATTCCCCAAATCCCATTAAAAAAGGCTAATTAATCAGCTCTCAGTTCAGTTTTCAGCTAAAGAACTTTGCAAACCTCCCTCTGTATCCCCTTCCCCCCACAGGCATTACTTCAAGGTGAAGAGACAGGATGTCAGTGGTTCTATTCATTTGCTGTATTGCAGGTCACGAGTGATTTGAGGAAAGATGATGCAAACAGCTCTGTGTGTGAAGAAAAGCAGGTCTTTCTACATTTTATGTCTTTGTGCTGCATAGCTTCCAGTTGCTCTGAATTTCACAAGTGAATTCTGTAGGTTGTAATTGTCAAGGTCAGTTTCTACCTTGTTTTGGAGAGAAAAACAAGAGAATGCTACTCTTTGTCTTCAAAAAATCTTCCAAATTATATCAAATGGATTTTAGCTTTTGATTTAATATTTTTGTAAGATCACCTTTAAGGTCATTTTGTGCAAAGCAGTATGTTGTCTGACCAATGCTGAGAGGAATAGAGAGGTGAAAAATCTAGAGAAATGGTTTTTTCCACATTACAAAATCAAGCAAATCCATGACATTTCATGTTGACAAAGCTTAAGCTTCCTATTTTGTATTGAAAGAATGAAATGTTCAGTGTGGGCTTTTAATGACCTATTAGCACAATAAATTCTTGTACAAAATCTGGTTTTGTTTGGTTTTGCTCGGTTTTGCTCTTTGTTTGCTTGTTTGTTTAACCTGACCCATTACAATTGTGATTTAATGATGGGGACTTGGCAATGAACCAGAAGCTTCTCAAGATCTGTTATATATGAGGTTGTCCTATTCTTACTAAGTGTGTCTGTCCTTGCCAGCTGAGTTTAAAAACCACTTTGTTTTGTTAAATTGTACAAAACTAAATGTTATATCAGCTACAGTAATAATAATAATTAAAAAAAACTGTTGCAATTTTTGCCATCAGTGAGATGGATGTGGAGCTTCATCATTAGCTTCAGCAGGACTGTCCAGCATATACGGGCTGCAATATATATCACAATGTAGTATAGAGCCTACTTATGCAAATTTTAATTCAATCCTAGTTGATAGCTCTTTAAATGATATGGTCATAAGTCCATACAAAAGATAATAAACATAAAATTCACCCCAACTTGTCTGTATGGCCATAAAATCTCATTTCCCTGAGACAAAGGAGGGAAAAAAGATGACATACCACTACTATGGTTTGAGATACTCTGTTTGGAACCCCATCGGTTCACACTCATTTTTTCTACTTCTAGTTAAGTTCTGGGTATTGATTTGGGTTATTTAAGTACTGCACTGGCATTTTAGCTGCAAAAGCTTCACCCTTGTTCAAACACAGAGTATGAGTCCAAGTCCCTTCCACGATAATAGTGACATTACTGTAGCTAGTCCTAGGAAATGCTCATCAGTGGTGCTCCTGAGCTGTTGCCCAGTTCTGGAGTTCAGTCAAGGACTAAAGTGTTTTCTACATAAAACCCACATGAATTAAAGCTCTAGAAAACCTAAGCCAGTCAAAACTACAAATATCAGCAACAACTCTTTGAAAGAACTAATCAGAGCTGCTCCATTTTCAAATTAGTGTGTGTAATTATCTGGATGGAAAGGGAAGCACAGGTCCTCAGCTTTTACTACTTTAGTCAGATCCAACCTTCTCCTTCTTCAGTAGATGCCCCACAGGTGCAAGAGGCTGTCACTCCCTGGCTGGGCACCTCACCCCTCTCTGGACAGAGGTGTAGCATTATGCTCTGCAGAGAGCAAGACTGGTTGTACTGGCATGGAAGAGTATTCATTCTGTGAGTGTGCTAGATGAATTTGGTCCTTTGAAATTTAGGTGCAGTGCCATTAAGTCGATAGAGTCTAATGAGATGCATTTCTTAAGCCAGACTTGATCTGAGAATGTATACATCTGCGAACACTTGAGAATTTCAGTCACTTTGTTGTAAAAAACTTATGTTCTAAATTAAGCAGCTCATGAGTTATTGTTCTGCAGCACAATTTTAGATATGAATTCCTGTAACATTTTTAGGTTCCACTTTAATCACTGAAAATCTTTATTTGGATTTGGCCCCTTGTTTCTTTAAAGTTTCCAGCAAGAAAACCTTGGAAAAGAATTTTAATCAATATTCTGGTCATCAGTATTCAAGACTCCTGTGCTTATTCTATATTCAAATATTGACTGAAATACTTTATTAGAAGAAAGGTACTACTTTCAATGCAACACTACACATAAGTTTTGATAAAAGATTCTGGTCTGTATTCTGACTTCCATATTTATTACATATCAATTATTTGTAGTGAAGTCTGGTGGTTAATTGATTGTTTGGAAGACAAGAGGCAGACAAAGTTTTGAATAATTTGAGATTGAGTAAGCTTGTATATGTATTGTTTTGTATTTTCAGATTAAAATTTTCTCAGCTTTATTCCCCCAAAACAAGTGAAATTTTGACATCAATGAACTTTTATATTCTAAGATTTATTTTTGACTTTTTATATATTAAGTTTATTGTTAAAAAGAAATTATAAACATAACCCTTTTTCATTTTCTAAGACAATTTCTAAGTGAAATGAGAAACGTTAGAACTACAGAAGAAATTGGTACAGCTTAGAAACTCATCCACTGGGACACTGTAATTTAAAAATGGTTTATGTTGCCCCAAAAGAAAATCTACAATGTATTTTTGAGTCTAGCTCTACAGTTTTCTAGATGACTGGGATGTTGTAGATGAGACAAGAGGTTATGCATGCATCTTGATATATTACTGTCAAGTAATTGTACAGAAATTAAGTACAGGGCAAAGACAAACTAGCTGTTGCTTTGTGTTTGTGTTAAAAAGAGGGTAGAAGACTCCATCTTGCAGAAAAACAAGGTGATATTCAACTGTTCTTTTATCCTTTAGACAGATTTGTGTCTTCGGAAGCTGGTAAAAGATGATTGCATGGGTAACATATAATCTAAATTGTATTTGTATGTGCATTGTCTACTTGAAGAACGAAGGAAATTGCCTACTGTGATTGATACCAGTCTAGTCTCTTTTCAAATGGGGATTTTACAATCTAAGCAGCTGTCATTTTCCAGCTAGATGACACAGCAGGCAGTGTGTGAAATATGATGTGTTGTCCTTTTCCACAAGGTGTAAAACCATCCCTTATAAACTTAATCTATTCCCTTATAAAGTTTGCTTTCCTGGCTGGATAATTAGGTCTGTCAAGAGTGCTGAGCAGGCTTGGCATCAGCCTGACTGAGAACTGTTTTGTGTCACTGCTACGGCTTCTCCATCCCCCTGACTGCAGCCTCCAATACCGTTGACCACAGACCCTTAAAAAGGAAAGGGCAATAAGTGCCAAAGCCCCCATCTTTTATTTCTTTCTATAGCCTCTGTCCTATTGCTTTTAACAATGGTGAGTACACCCCAACTTCTCTGACTCCTTTCTTCTGCCTCCTGACAATTCTTTGTTATAACAATTTAATACTTGTAAATGGGAAAACCTAACTATGCATACTCAGAAACACTTTGTCATGCTTTATTGAACAATGTCTGTTTTTATCTGCATTCCTGAAATTGTTCCTGCTGCTTTTGTAATTTTCCCTTTCCCTTCATGTTAATGTCTGTGACATAGACATTGACTTCTATGACATTAACATGTATGTTAACATGTATGACAGGGAGGTGAGTAAAAAGACACACATAGAAGACAAATTGAAATAAAGTCTCACAGAAGAGAAGCAGGAAACAGTTTAAAAACAGACACTGATAGCCAACGCCAGTATTGGTCATTGGAGTTCATGCAATATCTAGAGTAGAAATGGCAATATGAGTGCTTGTATTTTTAGTCATTTAATCCCAGTTTCCTGATATCTTTGGCATTTATACATTTGTATAGCTCATTTAACTCTTTATGCACTAAGAATTCTTCAGCATGTAAGGCTCTACAGAAAAATGTAGTCCATGTAATCATAATAATTCCTCCAAAACGTGTTGCTGAACACAGGGCTGGTTGGTAATAGAGAGATATTTTTCTTATTGCTGAGCAGCACTTACACAGGGCCAAGGCCTTTTCTGCTTTTCATACTTCTGCACTGGCAAGAAATTTGGAGGATTTGGGGATGCATGGGAGGTTGGGAGGAGATACAGCTTGAACAGGCAACCCCAACCGACCAAAGGCGTATTCCATACCATGTGACAACATGCTCAGTATATAAGGTGCGGGGAAGAAGGAGGAAGGACGGCACATTTGAGTGATGGTGTTTGTCTCTCAGGTAACCATCACATGCGATGGGGCCCTGCTGTCCTGGAAATGGCTGAACATCTGCCTGCACATGGGAAACAGTGAATGAATTCCTTGTTTTGCTTTGCTTATGTGCATGGCTTTTCTTTCCCTTTTAAACTGTCTTTATCTCAACCCAGGAGTTTTCTAGCTTTTACCCTTCCAATTCTCTCTCCAGTCCTGCCTTTGGGGGAGTAAGCAAGCAGCTGTGTGGTACTTGGTTGCTGGCTGGGGTGAAACCACAACGGAAATATATTATTCTGTGGATTTCTTTTTTGCAATATACCCTACTGCAAAAGCAATACTAGCATTCAATAGTTCAGTACAATTTTTTCCACACTGCTCACAACACTGAGCATAGAAGATAAATGGAGCTATTATAGTTATGTTTTTGATATATACATAGAGAGAGGATAGAGGAGTAGAGAGGTAGATATACAGATATAGATATATAGATATAAATCTATATGTACACTTTCCCTCTTTAATACACACACGTCAGTCCTGCCAAAAACTTGTATTACCACTGACTGGTGCCTCGTACCATCCTCAAAATCTTTGCTGCACCCTGTCTGTCTCATAGTCTGAGAGGAGCTCTTTTCCTGAAGGGTTTTCATTGCAGGCTTTATGCCCACAAAGAGATCTGCACAGAGTCCTGGAAAGAGCATCTGCTCCATCTCAGGTGTTGAGGGGCCATCTAAAATATGAGACATGCACAGGCAGGCAAAAATGGACAGCAGTGAAGGGAAAAAAATACAAGATGAACTGAAATAAGCCACTATGTACCTCTACTTTGTGCAGCTTTTATAAGTGGAGCATCTGCAGACAAAGTGGAGGATGGTTGACAGTTCAGAAGACAACCACTTCAGCTTTGGTAAGTTCTGTGGAAAAGAAAGAGGGACTTCGAAGTTAAAAATGTAATCAATTATTTTTGAAACAGAGACCTTAAAAAGTATACAGTATACTCAATTGCTAATATTTCATTAGTGCTTAGAGACTCCCATGACACTTCAGTTCTGTTGAGCTATATGTTTTGTGGTCTGGAAGTAAGAATTATTTCCTTTTCCTTTTCCAAAGATTGTGCTTAGTATCTAAGAGGTGATCTGGCAGGCATTTGAGACAAGCAAAGGTAGTGGGACAGAGCTGTGTGGAAGACAACGTGGTACAAACAATCATTTACAAGTATCTTGGAGAATACAATGTTAGATACCAAATTATTAAGCTTGCACCCACACCATTCATTTTCTTTTGAAGACTGGCTTTTTGCAGTAGCCTTTCTTATTCAAAATAACATGTGGTTGTTCTGGGTTTAGTTTCAAAGTATTTCTCTAGGTAGCTTATAACTTGAAGGTACAGTTCTAATATGGTTTCCAGGAAATCAATTTTCTTTCCTGCTCCAGGAAAATAACCTCAAATTAAACTTGGCAGCAGGGTCTCTTCTACACCCAAACCCAATGTGTTTTCAGTGATGAATCAAGAGAGGTCTGTTGTATTTTTGGGCTGCCTTGCCCTCAGGTATGTTGAGTTCTGGGGCTCCCTCATGGGCTGGTATTTGTCATGTGCCGAAGGGCCTCAAGAGCTCAACCTAGCTGATCTCAGCACTCCCTCCCGGCCCTGAGGTCTCTGAAGTGTTCCATCCATCGCAGAAGTAACTGCAGTTGTTTCTTTTTCAAGGCTTCTTTCAAACTTCTAAAGTTGATGAACAGTTGAGCAATATCAGCAAAATAACCTCAACAAGTAATACTACTTGACATTTCTACAGAGTAGTATAAAGGTATGGTTTTAATCCAGTGTGTGTGTGTGTGATATTTTTAAAAATACTCCCACAATTGTAGCAGCTCTTGCTGCACGATTACTTGTTCCACTATGCTGTTAAGGTTAATTTCTACAGTACACACACTTTTCAGAACAAGAAAACAATCAAATCTTACAAAAGTATTTAGGACAGTTTTTATGATTAGAATGTGTCTTTGGGTATAGCAATGCTATACAATTAGATATCAGTTTATTTATATAGCATTCTTTAATCATGAGAATTTCTGATAGGAGTAATTTCCAGACAAAATTATGGAAACCTAACATGAATGATATTAAAATTAATTACTTTGGAATGGCTAGATTTTTAAACAGCCATTGGGAAATCCCGGACTGTTGCCAGCTTCTTTCCCTTTTCCCCCAGGGATGGGGCATTATTTGCTTGGTCCTTTAAAGGAGTGAACTGCAGTGCAAGATAGCTACACCTAAGCCATTTCAGACAGTTAGTAACTGAAAGGAAGGAGAGCTGAAGGTATTCAAACCTCATCCGAATTCCCAGATTTTTGTTTTTCATTTTAACCAGCAGTATAATCTGTTACTTTTTTAAGGAATATATAGTCTAGGGAAGTTCATGTATATGCTTACACATGTCAGACTTGATCCTGAACCTGTTGCTTGAGCTACAGTCAGACTGAGCCCAAATTTGGTCATTGGTGAGAGATCACTTCCCATCTGAGCAAGTGGTGGGTGTTTCATAGGAGAGGTTGTAAGAGGTAAAACTGGGAAGCACTAGGCAAGTAAATGACTACGAATAATCAAAACACTTGGAAAAAAGAGCTCGCTACTTGTCAAACTGCATAACAGAACTAAACATAGAGTGACAAGGTTGTTTTAGCAATGATACAGGGGCTAAAAAAATCTAAATCAAAACTCAGTTTATGTATCATAATTTGGGACAAGGATTTATAAAGAAAGCAAA
This sequence comes from Corapipo altera, assembly GCF_003945725.1. NCBI lineage: Eukaryota > Metazoa > Chordata > Aves > Passeriformes > Pipridae > Corapipo > Corapipo altera. The sequence goes on along the minus strand of NW_020884890.1, from coordinate 625,501 downwards.
ATTTTAACATTTCAATAAATGGGAAAAATCTACTAAAGAATGGGACTTTTTTTCACTTGTACTGCAAATCCAGAGTACTAAGGATTACTGAGAAATCATGACGGGAATCCTAATAGGGTATTAGTGCTAAGAAGAGGGAAAGGATCATCCTCTGGACTTGCTGGTGCAGTCCCCAATGCTGTTGGACATTTCTGCTGCCAGGACTCGCTGATGGCTCTTGCTCTCATTGCAACCCACCAGGACCCCTGGCTCTTCCTCACAGAGCTAGTTGCCAGCTTGCTGTGCTGTGAGGGGAAATTCCTAACTGCAGGTCATGTGTTCCTGTCAGCCCATTTCTCCAGCCTCCACTTACTGACCATTCCCTATAACTTGGTGTTATCCACAAACTTGCCAAGAGGGCAACTTTTCCTTTAATCTAGCCATTAATTAAGACATTATACAAGTCCTGATTCCCACATTGTATTTGTTTCTGAACCCTGCCTTATCTTCTTGTCCCTTTCTACTGCAATCTAACAGATATGTGTATGGCATTTTTCCAGTGTTTTGACGGGGTATAGTAATTGCTTTGCATTTCCTGAATTCATCTCGCACCTCTCCTATAAACCACGATCACCTGCTCAAATTGGGATTGAGACATATTATGCACAGCCTGACTTTAATCATCAGTTTTGCTGCTCAGAAAAGACTCAAATATGATTGAAAATACACATAACCAGTTATCATTGCAGAAAATGTACATGAACCAGCAATCACTGTATCCTCAGCTAGATATTAGATATGGAAGAAAGTATTAGTGAATATAACCCCTGAGAAATATTTATGCCAATGGACTTGCCAGTGTACCCTTAAAAACCCCCAGAATTTACATGGGGATCATTTTCAGAGTTATCAAGGCATACAAAGCACAATGGTTTACAAATGCACATGCTGAGGATACAGAAAAATTAAAAGATATGGCCAAGATCACCCTGCAAGGCTATGATGACATGAAATGTTTGAAAACATCTAATCCCTCTTGGTATCAGCGAAGATTGCTTTCCTACACAACAGCAACCATTTAATTTAATAGTAACGTAATGTAAGTTTTCTTTTTTTCAAATGTTAAAAACAGATACCTCCTCATGTTTCACTTTACAAAGCATGTATTTGAGGCCCTTGACAAGGAATAATTCTTTTCTTAAATTACAAATCAATACAGATCAGTGTTGTGATATAAAGAACAATATGTTGCAAAAGCAATAAACTAACTTCCATTATTCAGAAAATGTGAAAAGCACACACCTGTAAAGTCATTGATAGCTCTGCTAAATAACTAGAAAGATTTTATTGTTTCCTGACAAAACAATACAGATGCCTGTCAAAAAAGTCTCCAAACATGGTGTTACATTTAGAAGAATTAAACACTTCCACTTTTCTTTTTTTTTTTTAAATGCTCACATATTTTCACATAAACCACCATAATTCAGGAACACATTTACTGAGTAACAGCTATTAGGGAAATCCCCTGGGTACAGGTGAAAATTAAAAGGTAGTGTAAAGATTGTGTTCATGACGCTAGAGCATATAATAACTAAGGTGTGAGTTCATTTGACATCCTCTCTCTGACAACTCACACTGTTTATATTGTCACATCCAAACTGGAAGAGCAGAACCACTCACTCAAAAGTATATAAAAATTTTAAACATTGAATTAATGCTTATTGAACCAGATACATTGATAGCTATTTCTACTCTGAAAGACGATAGGGGGCCTTTGCCAGACAAAGCATTCTCAATGGTCTACTGTGTCTACTGTGTCTAGCAGTGCCTCTGAATGTGTATTGTTCCTGCGAAACATCAAAAGCCATAACACAGCTTAAAATCAGAGATTTGTGGTGCTGAAGGGGTGCAAAATAACTGTACCAGCCAATTTGAATCTCTGGTTATATTTTTTTACCAGCATTACCAAGTGTTTAATTGTGCTACTCTTAAACAGCAACAAGAAACTAGTCTACTCCAGGACTCCACTGCATTGTCCCTTTAAAACATCTCCTAGAACGTAATTGATGTTATGGTGAAGAGGAATATTTTATTTTGAGTCCTTTTTAATATCATTGCTCTGAAAAACCTGGCCTAGTGGAAGGTGTCCCTGCCTGTGGCAGGGGGATTGTATCAGATAATCTTTAAAGGTCCTTTCCAATCCAAACTATTTCATGATTCTAAGATAGGGAAAAGTTTGAAATCTTGTTCACATTTTTCACTCTTCTAACACTATTAAATATACAAAATCTGGTTTTATTGCTATAAAGGTGTACTAGGTGTGGTGCCCCAGTGCCAACAGCAGCAGGGCTGCAGGGGGGCTCTGTGAGGAGAGGTCAGGGCTGCCCCATGCCAGACATAGCTAGTTCCAGCTGGCTCTCACCCACCCACCGCAGGACATGGCTGAGGGGAAAGGTGTTTTAATGCTTGCCTTCTTCTTTCTTACTACCTGAATCTATTTAAACTGGCAATACATCAGTGTTCACAAAGTGGAGTCTGTTCCACCAGTGACAATAACAGGTGAGCAGTCTCTCTGTCCTCATCTTGGCCCATGGGATTTCTTATCCTATTTCATCCTTGTGGTGCTGAGGAGGGGGAGTGAGAGAGAGCAGCTGGGTGTTTGGCTATCGGCCATGGGAAACCCACCAAAAAAGCTTCTCAAAAAGAAGTAGTACTGAAGATACTCATTTCAGGGGGAAAAAAAAATTCTGCATCAGAAGAATATACAGTTTTTGAATTGAATTTCTCATCTTTATATGAATTATTACTGCAATATTTCATGGCGTGTGTTAATGCTGTATAATGTGATATCTGTCACATTAAATGTCATGAAATTGTGACACATTATACTAGAAGTAGTATAGATCAATTTATCATTATATATTCAATACATACTATGGCATAATATATTTTTTTTACTTATTTTTTAAAATATTTTGGTTAGGTACTTGTCAATACAGGCTAAAGATAGTATTTACTCTGCTTACATTAAACATTTCAGTTTAGGTCCCTAAATTGACAGCCTGTTTGTCCCAAGATCTTTTTTCAGTGAGTAGTGAGCTAGAAACCTTTTAGAAAGTTTCAAGGTTCTCGTCTTACTGACTGAAGTATGACTCTGTCCATAAACTACATTGACAGAAAGAGAGACTAGACTTGTAACTCAGGGATTTAATGCTACATAGCACGAGTACTCCACTTATCCTGGAGGAAAGAGATGGTGAACTGTTTTCACTCTAAAAATAAGAAAAAAAAATCCTCCCAACAAAAGGTATTGAAAGTTGCTGGTCATGTAACTAGTGTATTTTGAGTTTATCTTCTTTTGTGTTTGAAGAGCCAAAGTGTTTTATTACAAGAATACAGGAGACATTGTCTTCTAGAAGATCAATTGTTTCAGTCAGTAGTAACAGCTGATCTTTAACATATAAGACATGATAAATCCAACAGTATTTTTATGTTATTGTGAATTACTGTTGACTGATGCACTAAACTGTACTGTCATGAAAAACAGAAAGATAAAATAACAGAACAGAAATAAAAATAAATAAAGTGATTTTGAAAGGATAATCCCACTTAAGAACGTCATTCTTTAAAATAAAACAATAAATATTTTAATCTCAATGAATTTCTCTAAGAACAATTTAATTTATGAAAGAAGAATGAAATCCATATAGCTTTCTGAAGAATGATTGAATTGATGATAAAAGGTTTAACGAAAATTTTACTGCTAGGTTTTGTGCAGATCATCAGTCAGATTGACAGCTCAAATAAATAATCTATTTATTTTTAAGAATGTGGGATCCTAGTCTTTGGAATGACCTACAGTATTTTCCTAGTATCATGACATTTTAAAAGTATATGTTTTTTATTCTTGCATTAAATTTATTTATCTTTTCATTTCCTGATTGTCAGAATGTTAATTCTGTGCAAATTTGGGGGTTGCATACTTTTCAACTTTCTAAAAAAATATACTCTTTGTTGTTCCATGTTCTCCAAGTTTTATAAATGAACTATTTGAAAAAAATCAACTCACACACCTGCTTTGGTTTGACATATTATAGAGCAACAAGATACACTTAAGGATCCAGATTTTCTTTTATATATTACTGTAAAATGAAGTGGCTTATTGTAGATCCAGGAGCACAAAGGGGAGTAATATACAGAAGCTACATTAGGACACAAATATTGATTTTCCAGTACTGTGAGTCTGAACCAATGCAGATAAAATAGGCTGTAAGATTTCCAGGTCACCAATCATCAAAAAATATTTGACAGGTCCCGCTCTATTTAAGAATCTCACACAACTGGCTTTTTCTGCTTTCAATTTCGTGCATTAATTGTAATTTATCTCCAACAAAATATAGTTATTGTATGAGACCATTCTATAACCTGTCCTGGGTTTTGTTACATCTTTATCTTATCTTTTTCTTTTTTCGCCTCCAGGCTATTTCTTAATTTTTAAAAAGTATGATACATGAAACAAATAATAAAAATAATAGTCTCACTTTCCTTATAAGACTTAGAATTTTTGGATTGTTCCAGAAACTACAGCATCTTTTTTTATACTTGATTTTTATTTTCTTCTCTGCCCCTACTTTGTCCTCTTCTTATTCTGTCCAGTACTAATTGATAAAGAAAAATAGAAATCCCAAGGATGTGCACCCAAATGATTAGCAAATAATACCATGTCACGTTCACCGATCCTGAACACCAAGCACACCTTATATAGCCACATAATATCACTTTTCTTTGTAAAAAAGCCATACAGTATGAAATTAGACTTATTAGATGCTACCTTAGACTTATAAGGTAGCATCTCTTTCCCTGAAAAATTGAGTTATCTTTGTTTCATATTTATTTATTGTTAGCTTATGCTTTTGAGACTTATCTCTTCTCTTCTCTAGGGTTACAAAGGAGAGTACGAAGTAGAGGTTCTAATAACAAGATACTTGGTGGCAAACACACACTTGATAGAAAACAGAAGGACTAGAAGTTTATCATTATAACACAATGCTTAAAGTGGGTTCTGTAGACATACAGTAAAAAATGTAAAATAAGTGGTCTTAATTTTAATCAGCTTTAGTCAAACAAAAATTTGAACTGTAAAAAATACTTGAAGTAAAAATATAGAAAGGGATACTGCTGAGAACAGTGAAGAAAATTTAAAATGTCATCATAACATCCTTGGTTGCACATTAACACTAAAATGTTTAAATGGTAACTCTTAATGAGACACCACCCTTGGCTAAGGAGCAAAATGCATGTAAGAATGACTTACAGCACATAGTAGTGCTTCGTTTTGTCTAGAAATTGTAAGAAAGCCTTTTATAAATAAGTTATTTCAGAGAAAACAATAGAATTTTCCCAGTTGTATATTATTTGGTAGCCCTCGCTGTTAGGCATAAGAACACAAAGGCATTTCAATCCTAAATATTCTCAACAAGTTGCAAATGTGTCCTGTTTGCAAAGCACAGGCATTTGTCTCTGAAGCATGTTTAGGGAGTGCAACCTGCAATCAGAGCCCAGAAGGTTATTCATGCTCCTGTATGTGCCTTCTCATCTCTTCTTCATGTGCTGTGCTCACCTATTGGGTGGTCTGGCAGACATGAATAATTCCCACCAGCTGTCTGACCATGCCCAGCTTTGTTCCAAATGGAAAGCTGACTCTCACAGCCCTTTTTTTAATGCTCAGTCCACTGTTTGGTGTTTCAATTTTTCATTATGCTTACCAGTCTGCCATGGAAATTTCAGAAAATATCTTATCTTGTACTTCACACCACTGAAAACAAACAGAAGTTAAAAGCATAGATTACTATGATCTCCCTTCTGCTTCTTCAGCTGGAAAGGTGGATTTTTGTGCTGTGGTATAATTTTCTTTCAGGAGAGATTGCCTCTAATTCCCATGGTTCTGTGCTCTTTGGCTGAGACACAGTGTCAGTCAGCACTGCTGCCTTTCAGCTGAATGCTCTCTGATGGATGACCAAATAGCAGTCACAAGCTGTCTGCACATGTAATGATTTTTTCTAAAATGTAAGGTTTTGCCTTAAAATAGTAACTCATTTTGTCATCATTCTTTAGCTAGTGAGGCAAACAGTTGTAAATGTGTCACACTGTACAATCTCACAGGTCAGGGCTGTACAAGCTGTGTGTCAAGGCACAATTTGACCTTTGAATGTCTAAACATCAGAAATGCAATGTACCTGAGGAAAAGGGCATCTGTAAGGGAAAGAGAGAACATATTCATTCTGTTAAGGCAGCGATGACTGACAGATCCTTAGAAAACAGCAATTTGCTCATGCTCGTTGCCTTGCTTAAATCTCTACCAGATTATACTTCAGTGTACTCACTGACAAGGGTGGGGAGTCTTGGAAGTCCAGTTCCAGGAAGAAAGGATTTTTATAGGACTGGACTTGCTTTCCACATATAACTAAATTAAAGAGATGTAATAAAACAGTCTTAAACAGAATGAGAAGAGAAAAGAAAACAAAGAATTTGGTTTATTAGTAGCCAACCCTAAAAATTCAGTGTTTTGATGATAATAATATTTACATTTTGAGTACCTGTTCAAATCTTGGACACTTTGTATGTACTTGTGAAGGCTGCAGAACTTTATGCTCAGATTTCATGTGTAATATAATTTACAAAAATCTGACACAGGTTATTTGGAGACCAAGCTTTAATTCTGGCATGAACTGGTTCCTATGAGTTGAAAGAACAAACCTGCCTGAAAATCCTACCTGTCAGAAAAATACAGGAAAAAAAGGAGTCTAAAAATGAAGCTTCTAGCTATTTCCAGATCCTGAAGCAATATTTAATTCCGTTCTACTGTTCAACACGGATAAAGGTTGAAGATGGCATTTATAATTTTAGATGGATTTAGCCAGCTTATGAAGGTTTTGATATTAATAACTTTTTATATCAAATATAAAACTAGTAACTTGCATGAAAAATTCATCTAATTATTATATCAGAGAAAAAAATAAAGCTGATACTGTACATATTTAGTGGCATTGGTTATAGTATGATTACAAGCATGTCATAGACATTAAAAAAGGACTGTGTGAACATTTTAACCTAGAAAAAAACCAAAAGGCAACAAGCACTCTGCCCAAGCTTCAAAGATATTTGAGCCCCCTCAGTGAGTGACAATTGTGTCTGCATTTATATATTATATGTGAAAACATACCAAGCCCCTAATATTTTCCCAAATTGGGGGTCGATTTTTTCTGTGGAAACATCTAAAAGAACAAACAAACAAACAAAAACCACCAGAACAGCATTTTAAAGGTCTTGTCTTAGTTCAGAGTGCAGTCTCTTAGAAGGCAAAGTTTCATTCTTTGCAGATGAAGATAGGAGAATAGGTCGTTAAAAAACCCAAACCAAAACAAAAAGGATTAAATGATTAGATAAAATTAATATTAATGGTTTTATTCATAGCTCCATGAAGTCCACGGTTTTCTATTCATTTTAGGCCCAAGGAAGCAAGACAATGCCACACTAGAAACATGGAAGATATCTAGCTCAAGTGTTGGTGAGGAGATAAAGTTATAGGGGTCTGCCAAATTATGAAAATACTTTTTTTTTTCCTTATAGAGATGTTAATGACTTGTTCAGTGGCGTTGGGTTTTGGTTTGGTATTTTGGTTTTTTTTGTTAGGGTATGAGAGGTCAAAATGATAAATTTTAATCCCGTCATAAGTGATAACAAGTAAAATTTGTAATAAACATGCCCCAGTTGACATTATTTTATACCTCAAAAATATTCTAGAATAAAAACAAATAAAAAAAATAAAAATTATAGCTTAAAGTGTTAAATCATGTTTCCTTGCTATGCCTTATTTAGAAAAACATGCTCAAACTGATTTTTGGTTCTCTGAGAGGAAATTAATCAGATTTTAATTTCTATATGAATGGCTTACCTATTCCTGAACAATCTCAATAATGGATTTTTTTAAATAATGGCTTTTAAAACTTATTTTGATGTCATAGATTCAGGTAAGAGCAGTATACTTCTCCTTTTTACAAATTCTCTTAAATCATCCATAAATATTTAAGCAAAATTTCCCAATCCTTACCTGAAACTATTTTCCTATCTGTAATGCAGTAAGATAACAGTCAATATTTATTTATGAAATAAACAATTTCAATCCTATTGCAGAAGGAGCCATCCTAAAGGAATATTCTCCATCAAAGTTCTTAAAGCAGAAGTACTAAAATGAGACTGTAGCCAAATGAGCCATTTTTATTATCTACTCTTTTAGGTTGCATCTTCATTTGGATTTTCTTTCTTAAACATGGTTAGTAGTTTCAATTACTGAATTTATCTGCAGTGGAGGTGTTGTCTATAATTTGAAAAAGGTCTCCCCAGGTTACAAGAAGGTGCCTTATTTTAGCAAGAGGATTGTATCAATTACCATTTGCAAAGGTTAATTTCATGTGGAAAAGATCCTCAAAAATGACTCTGCTATCTAAATCTTTAGATGAGTCACAATGATTCTTTTCCCTTCCCTCCTGGTTTATAGATTTCTATGCAATTAAAAGCCAGATGCTCTGAACTAAATCAAAGCTGAATCAGTTATATAATAAGTCTGCTATTACAGACTCAGTGTGCTGCAGGATTTGGTCCAAGGCCTGTAGGTAAAATCCCAATACTGGTACTTCTTTTCAAACAAATATTAGAGTGTCCAATTTAGACAAACATCTTAGTTTCTAAGTGCAGGTAAAACAGAGATAAGGTCTTCATCTTTTTTTCTTCCTCTGACAGAATAAAACAAATCCAGCAAGAATGGAAAGAGAAAACTGTGAGCTGCTACTCACTAGATACAATCACTGACAATGGTAACTGACATATTATTATGTGACCTCATCAATGTTTTTTGAAAAATGATGGAACCTTTAAGGTTAAAAAAAATGTGAAATTTTTAATGAAAATGTTTTAATTTTGTTGTTACTTTGTTTTGTTTTATCCTAACCCCAAAGATATGGTTTTTAACAGGGTGAATTTATTAGTATACTACTGATCTGGAGACCAATAATATGTTGTAGCAAGGTGCATTTAAAGTAAAATATATGAATTCAGGTGCTATTACTGTCTTTGCAAAAGCCAGCACACAGAAAGACCACTGTGAAGAAAAAAGCATACCTTTCACATATATAATTTCCAAAATATTCCAACTGTGGATTTGTAGCTTAAACTCAGTTGATTTCCCAGGAGAAAAAAGATTTATATGGGTGGACAAATTAGTATTAAGAAGATGAGAATCTCACTAATTTTCAGATAAACTGAAGAGCAAGCACTAAAATTTTCACAAGTTCCCGATACCTAAACAAAGGCAACAGTACAAATATCCAGTCCCTAATTAGCAGATTAGTAAGGATGTTCTACAAATAGGATGGAAGAAGCAGTATGATTGAGCTGGGTCCTCGCAGCCAGTAAAGGCATCAGAGAAATCCCTCCCTGCAATAAGAGCAGGTTGAGATCTTATGCGTTTTGAGTTAGCAGATTCTTTTGTTTCCACAGGATCGAAAGTCAATTCAGGTCAGAAGGGACCTCTGATCACCTACTCCACCCCCATGTTCCCATTTTGTTCATTCTTTACAACTGTCTTTTAAGTTGGTAAATAAGGTTTTGGGTTTTTTTGCTTGCCTCAAGTAACTTTGTCATTTCTTTAAGCTTCCATCACTCTGCAAAAATGGGACAGTAAGTGGCAGGGCACAGAATCACAGAGTATGCTGAGTGGAAGGGACTCATAAGGATCATTGAGTTCAACCCATAGCCCTGCACAAGACCATCCCTAAAAGTCACACCATGTGCCTGAGCGTATTGTCCAAATGCTTCTTGAACTCTGGCAGGCTTGGTGCTGTGACCACTTCTCTGGGGAGAGCCTGTTCCAGTGCCTAACCTCCTCTGACACAACTTCAGGCCATTCCCCGGGGTCCTGTTCCTGTCCACATTGGGAAACACGAGGTTAGTCAGAGTTATAACCTTTTACAGAATCATCTCTTCTCACATTTATTTTCAACAGAACTTACAAATTTTCCTCTGTGTGGCATAACGCACAGTTAAGATGAGAAAGTATTGCAATAATTGTCACTTCCCTGGCTTTCAGAAATGTGTGATTGCAACTAAGTATTTTACCAAATCTCATCTGGTTTTGTTTTTATCTTTTTTTATTGGTAAGAGACATTTATAATGCTAATTTTTACTACATTGCCCCGTGCACTTTATGCCGAATTTTGTTCAGCAGCTAATGTTGACTCTAAGCGCTTCACTCAGAAATGAGAAAGTTGTGCTACAGTGTTCCTAAAGGGACTATGCACAGGACAAAACCACTTCCCTTTTTCAGCTTTAGATTTGCAACTCTCATTTTCCCAGGATGACCTTTTTCTTGTATTATAAAAGCCAGGTCTTACAGTGGATGATTCATGTTCTGTGAGTTGTGACTGTTGTATATACCCATATGCCACATTCTCTTATTCATCAGCTTTACAAAACCAAGCAGTGAAACCCTGACCTGATTGAACTCCGTGGGAGTTTTGACATTGTCTTCAATAACACTGGGATTTCACTTAAAATCTTTGTAGCCTTTAAACGAAAGAGCCTTTGGTCTTTTCTTTTTGGAGGAAGAGGAAGAGCACCAAGACACAGGATGGTGATATTTATGATTTAATTAGATATATCTCTTCCATTTGTGAGACAAAACAGTCAATAGAATCAGAGAGGACATAAAGGTGAAGTAATCAGAATTTTCTCCGATGGGAATACGTTGGCTGAAATCTGCATAAACATTTCTTTTGCCAGGACCTGTAAAGACCTGGACTTAAGAGACCACATTGACTCATTTGGCTTTCCAGCTTATTTATAAGCATAAATAAGTTACACAGAAAATGTAATTCTGGTCTCTATTAAAGAAAAGACAGACCTGGTTAATCAAAATTTTAAATAATTCAGAGGTGAAACAAAGTTATCCAGAGCTTTAATTTTAGCTTGAAATAATGTAGTTTCCATTCTCCATTCATTCTTTTATGTCCCATGACTGATGGATCACTTTCTTTCCTCCCAGTGAGTGGGAGCCTCTCTCATGCTGGGTTGCTGTTAGAGAGCTTTCTAATATCCCTTCCAATACTTTGTCCACTGGACTCCAACACAGAGGCAGTGAAATTTATATACGATTTCAGAGATGGAAAAAAAAAAAGTAGAGCTTTATACTTGAAAAGTAGGAAGTGGAAGCCTAATGTGAGCTAGCAGTGTTGCCTGCATGTTCAGCACATGAGACTTGGCCAGTGCAAACATATTCTTAACACTGATGTTGTCACCGGGATCACACTCTAAAATGCCCTGCTGCGGCATTTCTCCTACGTTGCCTGTGTGGTGATGGAAAATTGCTGCTTGTCCAGTCCTATGACTGATTCCTTATTTTCACTCCCTTTTCAAGTTGTAAGTGTGTCAAGGAATACACTGACCCTGAATAACAGTGCTCTATTGTTGAGCTGACTCATAAAAGTCACATATGACAGTAGTAAAGAGGTGTCAGAATTGAGCCTTGGAACTAATACAGAAAAGTATGTTTTCAATATTTCTTCCCTTGATTCCCCAAACACAGTCAGAGGAGTTATATCTTGACTATTAAACAATGAGCAGCATTCAGCATGAGGCAAGCAAGCTGCCAGCAGCTCCCTGAGCTGAGCAGGTTGGTCTCTATTCCTTCATCTACTTTGTTAAATTACATTGCTCTGTAGCTCTATTACTCATTGCATGCTCTCATTCCTCTCTGTTCCATTCCATTCACGTTACTTTTGACAATTATTGTCTCTCAGACCACAGACTCACTAGCTTTATTAAACTTAGTTACATACCATACCTCTGAAAAACTAAGGTTTTCTTTATGTTATAGAGAGAAATTCACAGATAACAGATTTTGCTTGCCTCCCTTGAGAGCCAAGACAACAATATGCTTCATAAAGCTTCTTCTCATTATGTCTTGCAGAACCCAGGAAATTTTGAATTTTGCTCCTCCTCTCTCAGACAAGCTGAATGAAAAAAGAGAAAGTCCAAAAGAAATACTGTAAAAGGCCAAGAGAAATGCAAAACTCAAAAAAAATTTACAAAATTAAAACTTATTTAAGTTCAATAAAGAAGATGTTTTCCTGTACTTTAGTGAAAAATTCTCATGCTGGCATAAATGCCAAGCCTAAAAAAAAGAGAAAAAAAAGAAAAAAAGGAGATATCTGCTCTAACACTTTATATATACTCAGAAATTACTTACTAAAGGGAAACTTGCCACTATTTTCCATCTCTTTTGTCATCAGACTTTAGCAAAATATGAATGCTATGTTCCTCTGCTCCTATTGAAACTATTCCACTGGCCAGTGACTGAAAAAGTCACCAGATGAGAGATGTAAAATTGTGAGGATGGGATCTTGGTTTTGGGGCTGCTTGTTCTGGAATGACTGTTCAAACTCTTAGGACAGAAAGTCATATCTTCCTCTTACAGTCAGGTCAACTTTCCCTCCCCAGGTGGAGATATCACTCGATTATATCTGAATGCCAATCCTATGCATGTGTGCAACACATGTGGTGCTCCGGCAGCAGCTCAGAGGCTGGTGACCTGTTGGACCAGGGTGTTGGGCCCTTTCTGTACAGCTGCAGAGCAGGAGGAGACATGGGATCCAGGCACCCAACCCCTCAATCCTGTCAGCAAAGACAATACCACAAGTAACCAGAAACAGACCTTCTGGTGGTTGTTAGTTAAAGAGTTCAGCAGTTCGGTTTGCCCAGAGAAGTCAAAGTCTTTGTCTTACCTAAGTAACTTCAGTGTCCAGCAGCAGCTGCAAAAGACATTTTCAGGATTGATTTTGGAGCCTAAATGCAAATTCAACTGAAATCCTGTACTGATCTTGGTCTCTTGTTTAATTTATTCTTCTCTGTGATGTCAGAGAAAAGTCTTCACTGTGCCTTTACATTTTGGGAAGATACGAAGTAATTGCCACAACTTGTAACCAGTGTAAGGACTTGGATCAAAGCCCTGTGGTTAGTTAGAAGTCTTTTCATTCAAATTTAATTACATATCCTTCTGTGATTTTTAATAACAATTTAGCCCTTTCCCCTAACAGCTTCCTGATTAACATTACTTGTAAAATTGAGATGTTGCCTTTAGAGCTTGTAACAAACCAATGCTTTTCAGCTCCCTGCAGTGCTGGGACAGCACTATTCCCTCCCTATTAAACTAAGGATTTAGGCACCAACACTTTGCACTGCCCTGTTACCTGGCTTTCCTTGAGTGGAAAGGCTTTTTATAGATGTGCATATTTCATCCCTCTCGTTGGGGTCCCTGGATGAGGAAGTGGAGAGCACTCAGTGGACTACAGTGAGCCTCAAGTTTCTACAGTCAGACATCTCTGCTCTCAACTGCAGATCCTGTTCTGGAGAGCTAAAAGTGGGTGGCGGTGATAAGAGGGAGAGGGAGCAAGAATCAAGGTGCCCTGATTCTCTCTGGGATACATTTTGCACTAAGAGTAGATGAGAAACAAGAAATAGTAATGACTATGGGAGCTTGACCTATATACAAGACTCAACCTTACCATCTAAGAGCTCTAACCACTGATTCATATTCCTTGCTTGTTTTTCCTCTAAGTCCTAAGTATGCTTTTGCGTCTGGCTCTTAGATAAATAAGACATACTTAGTAACATAACAGCTATCTAAGGGGCTAAAAATGATAATTATTTTGACCTATATCCCAGTGATGGTAGCAGTTATTCAGAAATCACTACAGTAAGTGGCTGCAGTAATTTGTACTTTTGATGTATGCCTGCTGATCACAGCCCTTATCTTTGACCTTGGCATCAATGAAAGCATGACAGATTTCAGAGGTTTTAAGACATAGATTAGCTTGTTTGAAATTATTACTGCACTGACCTCTATTTCCAATAAAGAAGCATATTTTCTGTATGATATAATGTCAGTGAATGTTTTACATTGTATTCTTCATCAGTTACAAGTAGCTCTTGTTAATTCTACTATCCATTTTCCTTGGCTATATTCAGTGTTATCAGTTATGACATAAAAAATGACAATCAGACCTGCTGTCTTATTTTATGCTTGTGCTCCTATTTTGCAACGAGGAGTTAAATATGATCAGACCACAGGTTCTGTTACTTTTTTTTTTACATCTATTACATTTTGTTTACATTGTTTTGTTCTCAAAACCAAAAAGTACTGCACTTACTTTAATGCAGTAATCCCTATTATTGTCATGAAGAAAGACTAATCTGGATTCATAGTTTCCTGAGGAAAAAACAATTCTCTCCCTCTAGCCTCATATAAAAAATAGTCTTTCATGATAACAATTCCAGTGTGGTTCATGATGTTACACTTTTCCATCTGAGTGCTTACCTAGGCTGCCTTCAATTCCTTCTCAGTAGTTTTGAGGACACGCATTTAACTTTTTTGTATTTACTGATCCTTCAACAATAACATATGAAGCAAACATTCAAGTTTGCAAAGACTCCAGAAGAAAGAAGCAAATTGGCTGGGTACTGCTGTATTGTCAGAATGCCTTCGGTGTGTTAGAGTGATAATCCTCAGATTATATCCTGGTCTGTGCTTCCACAAAATGTGTCTTCCACTTTCCTGCCAAGAAAAAATGTCAGGAAGGTCACCTGGTGTGATAGGTATCTTGTATTAGATTGATTAAGTGGGAGAATCTGGATGATTGAATTAGGTAAACGAGTTTCAAGGAAGATCAGGAGCTTATCAGCATAATGAACATACAAATCTCTAGTGAATGGGAAACTGGTTAGATAGGAAAATATTCAGCAGTATCAGCAACATTTTAGATGCTCCTACACTGAAATGACAACTATGGCAAAATAACACAAACAAAAATGTGTGTATTTAAGCAATGTTATTTTAGCATAAAAGTTATCACTCAGTTGATCATTTCTAGAACCTGAATGCTGATGAAGAATAATGCCACCTGCTAAGAAACAGAAAGAAGAGGTACAATTTTTTATATCAAGGGCATATGCACTTTCCCTGAATCCAAGCTCTGATGACAGTTAAACTCATTAGATCTCCGCACGATGATAGAAAGAAAAAGCCCAACAGTATTGCTGTCAGGTATGGTCTATTGTTGGTTTCTAAAATAACAAGATCAAGTGGAAGAAGCCTTTAGAAAAGAACAAAAGGGAAAAAGTGTTAGCACAGTCATCTGACAGATAGGCTTTGATATTAATGACAGGTTTCTAACTTCTGACTCACTGAAGAAAGAGAATAAGACTATACAACAGGTAAGCAGGACATATCTTTAGATCCAGGAAGTTAAGACAGGACCCAAAGAATAATGTCTTCTTCAGGTCTGAATAACTTTGGAAAACTGGCAACATGGTAGACATTGATCGTAACATCATGAAGTGTTTAATTCCTAGAGAAAAAGAGAGACCAAACAATAGAAGAGGCCTAAAAGCTACTGAAATCATTGCAACTTCAATTCTCAAAGAAATATAAGAAAAAAAGAAACCTGAAAAATCTCCTTATCGTCTAGAAGACATTGAACTAATAAGCAATAATCAGTATGGGTTTGTAAAAAAAAAAATCCTGTTGAAGCAATTAAATTTTTAGGACACGGCAACAAACCTGCTAGTTGGGTGAAAACAGATATTTTGAATTGAATAGGACTTTTGACCTTGTCCAACAGGATGTTTGCTTGGCTTCTTCCAAAAATAAACTCCTGATTAGCTTCCCACAAAACAGATAAGCAATTGGAGAAAATTTTTCAATAGGTTAGAAGTTAAAGGATGAATATAGTACTATTGGGAGATTTTTATGGGTTCTATAATCTTAAATATTTTCATTAGGGTCCTGAACAAAATACTATGCATTAAATGTGTAAAAAGCCATGTGGGGCTGTAAGGTTATTGTAAAAGGAAGATTAGAATGAAACGTCTTGACAAATAGGAGAAACTGTCTGAAACAAAATGAAACAATGACAGCAACTAAAAAAAACCCAAACAAACATCTCCAAACAAACTAACAGTAGAAAAAACCCTCTGAAAAAACCCTCCAAAGAACCCCCAGTCCTAGACAGGAAAAAGTGACAACCAAAAATAAGCTACACATAGCTGTCAATGGCATGTAGTATTAGTGTAAATAAGAATTTGTGTAATGACTGTTTACAAAAAAATCAATCATAATTAAATAATGTTACTGAAATACTGAAAAATAAAAACAAAATTGTTTACAGTGAATCACAGGAAGTAATCATTCTGTTCTTCTCAGCACCAATATGGCCTCCCTGGGACCCCCATTTCTAATTGTGAATGTTACAATCCAAAAGACGAGCTCATAGGAATTATTAGACAGTAAATGTGGAAACATGAAAATGTGATTTGGTTTCTCAGGAGAAAAGAAAACCATGGAGGAACATGATAGCAAGCTTAAAAAGATGCTGGGGAAAAAAAAAAAGGAAGGGAATAAGCTTTTTTCATATCTTCTGAGAATGAGACAAGTAGTATGGACTAGAAATGCAGCATTGGAGGTGTACATCAGACAGGTGGAAAGAGATCTAATGGGAAAGACAGGTAAGTACTGGAGTAGATTGCTCAGTGATAATGTGCTGCATCTTCCTCTGCAGGTTTTAAGAACTTAGCAGGGATCTGTCAGGAATAGTTTAGATACAACCAGTCTTGCCTCAAAACGGGGAGGAAAAATGAGACAGACTTTCTGATTCTCAGCTTATTTCTCTGATTCTGAGAAAAACTCTATCCAAAGGAAAAAAAAAAAAAGAACAAAGAACACACAAGTTAAAACCAGTAGGTTACTAGTGTAATTACAGGAAATACTTGTTTCCTGCATTGCTTTTCCACTAAAATGTGTGTGCTTTACAAGTATCTTTTGTATGTTTTAAAATTCAGCATTTATTTCTCGGTCTAGAGCATATGTTCCCAGCTGCTCAGTTCTGTCCTTTTAGCACAACTCACTTTGTGTTTCTTAAAGATTCATAACATTTCTCATGCAGTGTAGTACAGTATAGTGCTTGTACAGTGTAACTAATGAATCATATTGCCATCCCAAATGTTCTGAAGACTGTTACTTGAATTAAACATCCTTGAGGTGTGAAGCAATATTCTCTATTACTGTTAGTCCCATATATGTTTGTTCCTGTGCTGGGCTAAGGCCATCTATGACTCCCCAGTTTTGACATCATATTTTGCTTTTTTTACTGGAATTACAAGTAGTTTGGAATGAGCTGTAAATTCTGCTTGCCTAATGGATCATAAAGAAGTACAGTCACTCAGCTGGAAGCATATTATTTCCTTATCTTAATAGCATGCAGGTAGCTACTGCTCTTTGAATGCGAATTCGGTTTCTGTACTTCTAATGTGTTTGTCCTGATGGCAATTTCATTACAGAAACAAAGAGCTTCACATATTTTTTTTTTTTAATTAGGAAGAATATTTTTCCACATTTGTTAAAACCTTTAGACCATTATTCACTGACAGAATTCGACTCATGTTTCATGCTGCAGAAAATGCTATAATCCAAGCCAATGAAGTTTTCCCACTCACGTTTTATTCAAAAGAATAATCCTTTCACAGGTATAAAAAGAAACCAGTGCTCAGGATGAATGTATGAGCTTCTCTCTGCCACAGGAAATGTATAATGGAAGATCACTTAACGATCCCATATGCTATTTTTTTAATGTTCTTAATGGACCCAGCAGATTGCCTATTGCAGCTTCTTGTCTCTGGCAGGATTTAGTACAGGTGCATTAGGAAGAAGCATAGGAAACAGTAAATACTCAGTAATCCCTCCTTAGTATATTTTCTTCTCTTATTAGTTTTATTAGTTATAGTTATATTTACAAATACTTTTTTATTTAACTGATTGTCAAATACATCCTTTCTAAAGAAATAATTACTTTTTACTAAACAGTGGGGGAGCGTAGAGGAGGGAAAGAAAACGCCCCATCAAAACATTTATCTTTTATATTACTCATTACTGGAAAGGAGAGGAATATTATCTCCATCAAAGCCAAATTCCCCAGCGCAAGAACAGAGAGCGCAAAATTTTCTCTTTTTTGTGCTTTTAATACAAGTAGGGGTGTTCAGCCCCCTGGGCCTATGGTCAAAACCCAGTGAGGAAGCGTGTAATCATGTTGCTGGCTGGCTCGGTACCTCCCAGAGATGCCACCTTTCCGGAGGTGGGCAGAGCCTGGCTGCGCAGCTTGGCTGGCCGTACAGAGTATGCCTTCAGAGCACGCAGCAGCCCGCCTCCTCCCTGCCCTAGGAGTGGGAGCCACCAGCTGAGTGGAGGAAAGGAGTGCTGCTCTCTCCCACTCAGGTAGGTGCCTGTATTTAGTTTTTTTGCAGCTACATCCTTTATACTTGCCATAAACAGGCTTGCAGGACGCTGATTTTGGGACAATCGAAAGTGAAAGGTTCTCGCATTACCACGTAGTACTCTTCAGAGCAGCCAGGGTGTGCCAGAATGCTCAGATTGGCTTAGGAGCTCTTTGCAACAGGGTGCTGTATAAAAGAAGAATCTTCCACTCACTGTCGCTAGTCTGGATAGTTCCTAGGCAAACTTGAAGAGAGGGATAGACACTTGAACATTTGGGATCCTTAGGAAAATTGCAACAGGTGCAACAGCACAACTCAGCACTGTACATGAAAGAGGGAAATGCAATGACTAGAAATATCACCTGGTCATGTCTTTCAGAAAAAAACAAACACTTCTGAAACAGATGCAGTCTGGAAGAGAGACGTCTGTACTTTCACAGTCATATGGTTCAGATCTATCTACTTTTCAGATGCCAAAAAAACTACAAAGTACTAAATCCAAGTAATTTTCTCAAACCTGAGGCAACTGTTAAGGGTGAAGCAGCAGCACTGTTGATACACTCTGGTAAGTGCACCAGCCACACTGGCCTGTACCACATAAAAACACATATCTGCCTTACACAATTTGGAAACCTCACACCTACACATCCACATTAACTTTCCCTTAGAAGAAACATGGGAAGGCAGCTCAGAGCATGAGCAAGCAGTGCATGATGTTAGTCTTCTAAAAACTGCCTCCCTAGGTTAATGATTCTTACACAGGAATAAACCTTAATAAATACTGTTGTTCCAAATAAGTACTATTTCAATCAGCAGTTCAGTTCACTGGTGCACTTTTTTGCTGCACAATTGGATTTTCTTAGCAGAGAGTGATCGACAGCCATGTGATGGATTCTGAACTAAGGGAAACTGGGGGGAAAATGCAGTAAGAAGGATAACTATATGGAAATGGATTAACAGAGCTTGCAGAAGGGACACAGTGACTGAAGATGTGCATGGCTGGAAAAAGCAAATGATATTTGAAACAAGTCTACTGAACATAACTTTGATCAGGTATCTAAAATAGCTCTGGGATTTTTCTTCAAATGTCTGATTGGTAGGATGGGAAGTGATTGAAACAGTAAAATGAGAGGGATCAAGGCAGCTGATTGGGCTTAACCCACCAACAGGCTTCTGTCCACAGAA
Organism: Corapipo altera; assembly: GCF_003945725.1. Taxonomy (NCBI): domain Eukaryota; kingdom Metazoa; phylum Chordata; class Aves; order Passeriformes; family Pipridae; genus Corapipo; species Corapipo altera. The sequence goes on along the minus strand of NW_020884890.1, from coordinate 605,962 downwards.
TTACTGTGCCATGATTTATTGTTTAAATGCAAATGCTGGGATGCCGGGTAGAACCTCAGTGAGCTCCCTCACAAAAATATCTGTGCAGGTGGACTAGATGTGAACAGTAGAATTAAGGACATTTAATTTCTTTGGATGTTTTGGAGTGGTTTTTTGGGGAGGAAGAGTGCTTAAAATTTGTGTTCAGCAAATACTCAAGGAAAGATCTTGAGGCATTTTTAATAGTTTTCCCCCAGTATGGCTTATCCATTGTGCACTAAGGGATGCTTCAACCCTAACAGGGAGAAAAATAAGGTTTGCCTGTACCTGCATCTCTAGATTAAGTTCCTACATATTTAATGACACTCACTGTGAGTCTTCTACCATTTAATTAGGCTACAGCTAGCAACAACTTATTAAGGAAAGATTCGAATTAATTCCTTAGGAAATCAAAGTAAAATCTGCAACAGGAGTGGTGTTCTAGAGAAGGACTGTTTAAGAAAACACAGCCCTAATAAAGGTAAAGATACGTGATGAGGTCTGACTATTTTTCTTCTAATTGCCAAATCAATTCCAGGGGTGTTCTACTGATGGTGTACTTGCCCATATCAATACAGCAGAATCCTCTGTTTTCTACCAAACTGCTGTATGACAGAACATGAGTCACTTTTCTTCATCCATTTTTAAAATAACATTCATTTTTCTGTACCTTACAAAGATTTATTCATTAAAACTTCTAAATATCTTCAAGATATTCTGAAGTTTATATACTTGGCCTTTGGTAATTTGATACATTTAATTAGACAGAATTAAGAAATTTATTTGGGATTATAGAATTCTTAGACAGCCAGCTCTATATCCAAAAATATTAGTCAATAAATTCTCAAAAATACATTCACCTAAAATGTGTAAATAGCTATATATTCCTCCAAAGCACATAATACTGCCTTTGTTGGAGACAAAATCCATTTGAACCAGTACAAGTTTTCTCATAAAACGTTCTTGTGTTTCAGAACTTTTTATTTATGTTCCTAACCAAGAATTTTGAAAGTTAGAGGATATACATCTTAATGAGTCCCTTAGTGGCTTTTGGCAATTCCCTGTTTCATTCATTCTGTTGAATATTTTTTAAGTATGCATTGTTAGACCTTGACTGAAGATGAAAGTAAGGTGTCAAATGTTTAATATTTAAATATATACTAAATAAAAAACACCTCTCTTTACTAGATGTAAGAGCTGTTGGATTTATATATGTTACTGTATTTTTTTCTACTTTGTCAAAGCAAGAATAGTGAGAAAAATTATGCTTAGTTGGATGGCAGCAGAATCATTTGGACTTATATTACCTCTGCAAAATAAACCAGGACTGTTATTATGGGCAAGGATTATAACCTGAGATGTATTTGTGCACCATGAGGTAGGGGTGTAACTATTTCTTTCTATATGTGCAAAACCAAAGTGCTGAAAAATGTGGAAACTTCCTCAGAGTGGCACAAACAGTGCTGATGGAGACAAATTCCAAGGTTTTCAGGTTGACAGCTGGACTATATATTTAGTTTCTAAATTGAAATGTAACTCAGCTTGCTGCCTAAAGCCAGCTGTTACGGGATAACTTTATTACACTGAGATGGGAATGAAACCCCCAACTCTGATTATTATACTTTTATAGGAAAGTGTTATTATATTTTTATAGGAAAGATATAATCATGGTGGTTAAAAAAGACCTTTTCTATTCTAGTAAGAAGACTTCCACTAGGTATAAGCATATAAGAACTCCTAGTAGTGGTGCATCACCTTTAACTGGCCTTGAAGGTAGTGTGATACCATTCAAAATAGGCAAAACCATAAAAAGTAGTTTCTTGTTTTTCAATCACTTAATGCTAGAATAACTGGAAATGCCAAGAACTATTGAACAGAAGTCAACTTAAAACTGCCACAACATACTACAGTATTTCCTAATGAACATACCAAATTCACTAACACGCAGAATGCTATCTTTATTGAGTCTAAGGAATAAATATGCTACATGTCTTTAAGTTTTATATTTCACATCCTGGAGGCAGCAAGTGTTTTATGTTCTTGAAATCAAGTGACCATGGGAGGGTTTCATGTAATTTTTACCATTTTTAAAGGGATTGCAGAGCTCACATTGAAGTACACGGTCTGTATGTAAACCAAAAGCTTTTGAAATAAAAAAAAATCCAATTTTTTTAAATTTATTTATGGTTTACATTTATCTCTTGAATCTTTGATATGTAACAATTATTTAACTGCAGGATTTAGCAAGACATAGCTGCTAAAGCGTGCAACAGATGAATGCTGCTTTAATTTTGAAACATTACATTTATTCCTGTCTTCCCATTGCAACTATATCGAGTGCAAGCTGCAGTCAAGCTAAATAAAGCTCAACAAGCCAGTACCATTTTAAATGATGCACAGGTAAAGAAACTAATGAATTGAATGACTTCATTTGTTCAGTTCCTTTCAGCTCAGGCAGAATGACAGCCAGTCTGGACAAACTGCTAATGAAACTTACTGCCATTCTAAAAATAAAAATCACAGCTTGAAATGTAATGCCAGTGCCTCTGTGGAATCTAAAGGAAATAGAAATCTAGCTATAAGTAACTGTTTGGAAAGAAATCGGTGTATTACAATGTTTACTGGTAATCAATAAGCCTGTATTAACCATTTTGAAGGACTCTCTATACCTCTCTGTAGTAAGGAGCTTTATTTATTGAAAAAAAGGAAAAGGAAGTTAAATCCCCATGCCCTGTTATCATTGTGAGAATTGCATGTATGGGATTTACCGTAAGAAATTGCAAAGGGAACAAAGTGCTACTCCGGGCTCAGAAAATATTATTCTTTTTTTAGTAACTTATTCCATACAGTTCATTTTGTGAAAAGTTTCATTTCACTTGGAAAATGAAATCCTACATGAAAAGATTTTTTTCTGAATGGTTATAATCTTAAACAATTTTTTGTGCCTCAGGTTCACATAATAAACAATTCCGATCTCTCAGATCACACTCAGAACTTTATAAATCACTGTGGATTTTGCATGCATATTCATCTTCTTTCTCAGCCTCACACTAAGCTTAGACGGATGGACACTACATTTATGTGGAAATCAATCTCACTCCTTCTTAGGACAAGAATTTCTAAAAGCAGGCACAATAATAATTTCAAGAAGTATGTATCTGGCAAGTGAAGGTGATTAGTAAAAAGGAGGAAGAATCTAGGACATACGGGTTTCCTATGCCTAGCCAAGTCAAAATAGGAATAGAGAGAAAGTGTGAGATGATACCTAATCCACAAGGAGTCTTATATGCACAATAATGTTCAAAGCATTGGTCACATTTCCTTTATTATTCCTCATTTTAACCAGTCTTACATACACCTCCACACATGAATACAAAATACATGGTTACCTGCCATCTTCTGTAGAAGATCACAATTGTTGTCATGGATCACAGGAGAGCTAAGAGGTGAACACATCAAGCTGACCATGGAGCAAGCCAGTCTAAATTTCCACCGTTAATGCAAGGACCTGTAGGTAAATTAATACACAAAATTGTGTACCTCTAAGTTTAAATCAGGTGCTTAATTATGAACAGGAATTTGTTGGTATCAAAAGGAAGCACACTGTAAAGTGCAAAGTAAAGAAAATAAGTGGTGTCACACAGTAACTCTAGTGGATGAAGGATTGCATGACGTTATCAGGCAGAACCTCTTGCTTCCTTATTCTAGGTACTATTTTTTGTGTCTTTTAGAAAGCAAAGGCTCTCTTTAAGAGAAATGAAATATTGATTTCAGGTTCTAGCTAGACTCCATTAAGATGCTCTTTTAAGTTGTATTGTGTCTGCAAAGAGTGGAGTTTTATGAACATAAATCAGTTTTCTAGTCCATAAGTGGGCTTTTCATAAGCACCCATAAATAATGCACCCAACTTTCCTGTGAATCAATAGAACTTGACTCACAGCTTTCCTAAGCACTTTGAAAAAACCTTACCCGCATGTCTGGTATTGAATGTATCAATGATGACAAAGTTATGCTACAGGCAACCCATTTGTTTCTGAATACAGGAGCAAGAGAAACAGCCTTGTGGGGAAAAAAGGACAACTGATGACTCACAAAGCATTTCTCTGTGTGTTGAAAGCAGATGATTTGAACGTGTATTTGAATAAAGAAAGAAGACCTGACCAATATGATATATGGTTTGGGATGCCTCTCAGTCTCTTAGCTCTGCCTACACTGCCAGAGGCACCACTCCCCAGACTCTGAAAGGTGCTTTAACACAACAGACCTGGAGCCTAGGTCAGTGCAAAACACAGGAAGTGGGGAGCCAACCCTTACAACTCAAAGGGACGCTCCACTCCAGCCAGGGTTAAATGGTCCTGGCTCAGGCTCTGACCAAAGGCTCATCCTATTCAGGGTGAACATTAGCCCTGGAAATCAAATTAACAGAAAAAAAAATGGTGCTTCCTTCCTTACCTCATTCTTAGAATGGTCCAAATTTTTACTTGCATCTTTGACAATTCTGTCCAATTACCTAACCCTGTGAGGAGTGGAGTGGATTACAGGAGAGCAGGTCAGCCTGAGGGATATCCAGAGAAGACTGCTTGTTCAGCGAAGGGTCAGGAACAGTTTTATTTTTCAACAATTACAATTTGACATGACTTGTTCCATTCTTTTATAATGTGTCCTTGTATAGGTTTCCACTGGGATGTTTTGGATTTATTGTGACAATGATGTTGATAACACACAGACACTTTAGTTGTTGCTGAGCAGTGCTGGCATAAAGTCAAGGACATTTCAGTGTCTCCATGGTCTGCCAATGAGGAGCCTTACAAAAAGCTGATAGGCAGCATTGCCATGATACCTGATTCAAGCTGGACAAAGGGATATTCCATACCATGGAACATCACATTCTGACTATATACTGAGGGGACTTGGCTGGGAGGTGCCAATCGCTGCTGCTCAGGGACTGGATGGGCATCGGTCAGCAGGTAGTGAGCAATTGCATTGTGCATCATTTCTCTTTATTAGGTTTTATTCCACTCTCTCTTTTTTGTTGTCTCCATTTTCATTACTATTAGTATTGTTATTATTGTTGTGGTTATTATTATTTGAATTATTAAACTGTTCTTATCTCAATCCACAGGTTTTACCTTTTCCTGATTCTCCTCCCCATCCCACCAATGTAATGGAGGAGAAGATGCAGGGTAAGTGAATGGCTGCATGGTACATAATTGCTGTCTGGGGTTAAACCATGACACAGCAGTATTATGTTTTGTTAGTAGTTGCAGCAAAATTGAAAGATGCTATACACATATGGACAGTTGATAAATTCTGCTCTAATGGATATAAAAATTCAAAGACAAAGAATTTTATTTTTTTTCCAAAAAAAAGAGACAGTAACAAAGGCATTCACTTCCTTGATCAGATAATGACTTACACACATCTTTACAGCATTCCCCTGGAGACAGCTGTCACATGTGTAGATGTACACTTAACTACAAAGGTTTTTACAGCTGCTTCTGATACAGAGCTTGACCTCTCTGAATAAAGACAAATACTATTGCCCAGACTGGCATTGCTCTAGGGCCATATCTTGACAGCAACCTTAATGCTTTCACAGGCAGTATAACTGAATCCCTTCAGAACAACATGAGTACTGAGCAGCACTAAACAAAAGTTTCAAGGTTTGAAGAGAGAGATGTGAAAAAGAAAAAGAAAAAAAGTATAAAGAAAAAGGAAAAGGAAAAGAAAAAAAGAAAAAGAAATGTTTTTTTTCCCAGTTCAACTTTGTCTGCAGTCTGACCATCAGTCTCACTCAAATCTAGCCAGAGAAAAATTTTTGTGCTTTCTCAGTATGCCAGCACTGCTTCTCTGGGGTTCTGCATGCATTTGTAGAGGAGGAAGGAAACTAGTGAATAAATTACACCACCACAGTTGTCAATATTTTGTATTCAAGAAGATACATTAAAAAAAAATATTTTTGGCCCTATTTTTAATATAAATTCACAGGTTTCATCATTCATAACCAGCTTATGTTCTGTTTTAGAAATAAGCCATCTCAAGGCATTTTGTACTCCTCAGTGGATTTTGCAGGTCGAGGGAAGTGATCCTGCCCCTCTGATTAGTGCTGGTGAGTGCTGGAGTACTCTTACTACTACTGGGGTCCCCAGTACAAGGAGAGGTGAACAAACTAGAGAGCAGCCAGCAAAAGTCCACAAAGACAATGAAGGGAGTAGAGCATCTCCTACAAGAAAGGGTTGAGAGTGTTTCCTCCAGGCTGTTCAACCTGGAAAAGACTCTGGAGAGGATTTATTCCAACATATATCAATAGCTGAAGTAGGGGTGCAGAGGCTAAGCCAGGCTCTTTTCAGGGGTGCCCTGTGACAATGGGCATAAACTGAAACATGGAAGAGCAGAAAACCCTTTTTTTACAGTGAGGGTTAGCAAGCACTGGCAGAGGATGTCCAGGGCTTGTGGAGTCTCCCTCCTTGGAGATGATACTCAAAAGGTGCGTGGCTATGGTCCTGGGCCACCATCTCTCAGTGTCTTTGCTTGAGCAGGGAAGGTTGGACCAGATGACCTCTGGAGGTACTTTCCCACCTCACTCATTCTGTGGTTCTGTGACTCAAAACACTCTCATGCAAGCTCAGAAAGTACCTCCAGGTTGCCTGATATGGGAAGGTTTGAATGGTCCTGTATGTTCATGAAGAGTCAGGTTTGCCTCATGAAGGCATCCATGAAGCCTTCAAATCTTTTTTTTTTTTTTTTTAATCAGGACTGCACAGAAAACATACAAGAAAAACAAAAGCATAAGGGCTGCAATAAGTGAAACATCTCTCTAAAAGCATTAGTTCTGTTTTCATAGCGTGCGTTGCAGGTGACTGGACATTTCCCAGTTGGTTGGCAGGCCACAACTTATAGCAACTCACATCAGTGCTGTGAGTCAGCAACTTGGCAGCTTGATCTTCGTCTGAATTCCTTCACCACAGTGTCTTAGTGCTTCTGTTCTGTGGTGGTCCTAGTCATGTAGTGTCACAAGGAGTGTACAGAGTAGAGGTCGACTGTAGTTAAATACAAAAATTGAATACAGTTTGTCTTGATCCAATAATTAATGTATTGTATCACCTCTGTCTTTTGAGAAAGCTCCTCTTTGCACCAGTCTTACTTGAAAGTAACAGTGTTCTTCATACACCACTGTTTTTCAGTGACTTCAGTAATCTTTGGCCATGATCTGAAAAGCCTGTAGCAGGTACTGTCAGCGTGGATATTAAATGTGAGTCTCTGCACAGGGCATGCCATGGGGAAAAATTTCTCTATGAAGTCTTTGAGGTTGTTTTTAAAGACTCTAAGGAAAAAGGAGAAGAAAATAAGGTTTTCAGAGGCTTGCTACCAAGCATTAGATTAGGATTGGCATTAAAGGCAGTGCTTTTGAGACAAAGTAATTGTAAATCTACTTCACTTTTCACTGCCACCTTGTGAGAAGAGTGGTAAGTAACAGGAGAAGTTATTCTGGGGGATATTTGGAGTAAAGCATGAGAAAGCAGATGATGTGGAAGGATAAGAGAATTTCTTATAAGCCATTGGGGTCATTTGTACCAGGGCAGGAAGGAGAAATCATACTGTGGAAATGCAATACAGGGAGCAAAGGCACGACCACACAAAATGTTCAGTAATGCATTTTATAGAAAAATGTTACATAAAACAGGATGACAAAACCAGCACTCATGTTTCACAGTTGTTATCCTCTTAACCTAAAAAAGCCTTGCACAGGTCTCTTTAGGATTTTCTGATGCATTTTGTGATGGAGAATAGATTCTTAGCCCCAATCTTGAGCATTAGATTTGACTTTATTTTTGCAATTTTTAGTAGGAGCTGGTTTTTGTGTAAAGTAGTATCATTGCTGAAACTAATAACAAAGTATACAGTAGTACCCTTCTTGGTAGGGTGTGCTACCAGGCCCTGTGCTCAGCAGGGCTGTGGCACCTCCACGGGGTTCAGTTCCTTGTCACCTGTGATTCAGTGAAAGAAACCTGGTGGCCCCGCTGGCGGCGCTTACTCCACCCTGAGGAGGTTGGGATGTCCCGTTGGAGTCTTAGGGCTTGTCCCTCATCACGTTCCATCTTCCTTAGCTTCTCCCGCAGTGTTTGGCACCAAATGCTGCAGGACCTCAGTGGGGATCTGCTCCTTGTACCCTGCGGTTCAATGAAAGCAACTCGGCGCCCCCGCTGGCGGCGCTGGCTCCTCCCTGAGGAGTCCTGTTCAGCCCTCAGGGTTTGGCCCACATTGTGATCCATACTCCTTAGCTTCTCCTGTAGTGTTTGGCACTGAATACTGTCAGACCTGCCCGGGTTAGGGTCCTTGTCCCCTGAGGGTTGACAAAAGAAGCCCAGTGCCCCCCCGATGGTGTTCACTACTCCCCAAGGAGGCACAGATGTGCCCCAGGGCCTGCCAGTGTCCTTGTCTAGCAAATTCTCTCTGTGCCCTCAGAAGGCACCCAATGTGATGGGGGTCCTTTGTCTCCCTACCTACATCTGTCCCCGACAGAGGAGGCCAGGGACTGAGGCCCTTTAGGGCTGCCCTATGCCTCCAAAAGGCTTGTTGTCACAGGTGTCACAATGACTCCTTGGTGACATCACAGGGCTTTCAGAGACCACACCCAGAAGATACAATCCCTGTCCTCAGAAACAAAAACTTCCCAGACAACTAAACGCATGTGACTGCCCTGTTGTCAAGCAGAATTATGTTGCTGTTTTTCATATAAATTCAGGTTTCACAGGTTTCACTGTTCAAACCCAACAGTACATTTTAGAAATGTTTAGATGTTTTAGAAATAAACCATCTGAAGGCAGTTCTTACTCCTCAGATTACTTTCTCAGGAGCAGGTTTGGTGTGAAGTAGTATAATTTCTGATACTAGTACTATTTTTGTATGGTGTGCTACCAGGTTCTGTGCCTGATAGGGCTGCGGGACCTCCACCAGAATTGCCTCCTTGTTCCCTGTCCTTTTCTCCTCCTTTATGAATTAGATCATCATCACTGATACTGAAGTGTGTGATGCTTTTGCAGAGCTTTCTGTGTGCTAAGAAAAGTTAAAGTTCTTGCTTTTTGGCTACAAATTATTTCTTGTATAATGTATAATAATTAAAAAAGTTACAGGAAAGAGTGATTACACAGTCCTATCTTGAACACAGTCAGTGTTCAAGTGTTCAAGTCAGATACCTTAATGGTCTTTAGACTAACTGAACAACCTGCCTTTAGAAAAAAAACTTCATTCTCGTCCCTGAGATTTGTCCAGTTCTGAGCACCCTGACCACCTGAATTACCTGTCATTGTAATTTGAAGCTCTCCTGCAGAACAGCTCTACACCCAAGACAATGCTATGGAGAAAGAAAGTCTCTGTATATATCCAGACACACAGATCCCTGCATTCAGAGATCCTTTAACTCTCCCTGGAGCTTTGCTTACACATGTGAAAATTCAAGGTATCTCACACAGAGGAGTTTGTAAGTAAAAAGTCACATGTGCATGATGCTGTTCTGGGTCATCATCCTGGACTCTTTCATCACCTTGCTTTACCAACATCAGTATGTGCTTACAGGCTTAAACCAAAGGGTTTTCTTAACATCTTTTTTCTCTATGTCCAGTTTCTCAAATTCTATCTTCCAATGACTAAGAGTTTAACTCTTTTTTAGGGTGAGACCCTGATAGAGAAACCTATGCTGTTAGAGCTACACATTGAGTCAGCAGAGTCCCCTAGAGAGAACTGAGCATCATTGCCATGCGTGGAAGGGAAGCTGGCACATACTCAGCTGAAAGTTTATGGGCCCTGATGGGAATCACCTCAGAGTAATGAGGGAAATAGTGAAAGAACTTGCCAAACTAGTCTCAATCATCTACCAGCAGTCCTAGTTAGCTGGAGAAGTTCCAGCTGACTGGAATTTATCAAGTGTAACACAAGAAGGGTCAGAAGGATGATCCGGGGAACTACAGCCTAATCTCAGTTGTGGGCAAGGTTATGGAAGAGATCATCCTGAGTGCCATTACACAGCACACGTAGGACAGCCAGGGGATCAGCCAGCATGGTTTCATGAAAGGCAGATCATTCTTGACCAACCTGATCTCCATCTATGACAAAGTGACCTACTTAGTGGATAAGAGAAAGGCTGTGGATGTTGCCTATCTAGACTTCAGTAAAGCACTGTCTCCCACAGCATCCTCCTAGAAAAATTGGGCGCTCGTGGCCTCGATGGATGGACTCTTCAGTGGGTAAAAATCTATCTGGATGGTTGTATCCAGAGAGTTGTGATGAATGGAGCTAAATCCAGTTGGCAACCAGTTGCTAAAGGTGTTCCCCATGTCTCAGTTTTGGGGCCAGTCCTGTTTAGCATCTTTATTGATGGTCTGGACGTGGGGATTGAGTTCACCCCAGTAAACTTGCAGACGACACTAAATTGGGTGAGAATATTGGTCTGCTTGAGGATAGCAAGGAACTACGGAGAGAGCTGGACAGGCTCAATCAATGGGCCAACTGCATGAGGTTCAATAAGGGGAAGTGCCTTGTCCTGCACTTGGGTCACAGCAACCCCATGCAGTGCTACACGTTGAGGGAGGAGTGGCTCAAGAAAGAAAGGAACTTGGGGCTGCTGGTTGACAGCCAGCTCAGTGTGAGACAGCAGTGTACCCAGGTAACCAAGAAGGCCAACTGCATCTTGGCCTGTATTAGAAATAGTGTGCTCAGCTGAACTAGGGAAATGATCATCCCCCATATTCAGTGAGGCCACCCCTTGAGTATTCAGTTCTGGGTCCCTCACTTAAAAAAGGACATTGAGGTGCTGGAGGGTGTTCAGCAAAACGCAAAAACGTGTGTGAAGGGCCTAGAAAACATGTCCTATGAGGAACAGCTGAGGAAGTTTGGTTTGTTTAGTCTTGAGAAGAGGAGGCTCGGTGGGGAGCTCATCTTTCTCTACAGCTACCTGAAAGGTTGGTCTCTTCTGCTGTGCCTGCAGTGAGAGGAATTGAGGAAATGGCCCTAATCTGAGACGAGATTCAGATTAGATGTTAGAAAAAAATTTTCAGTGTTAGGGTGGTCAGGCATTGGAATAGGTTGTCCAGGGAGGTGGTGGGGTCACCATCCCTGGAGGTGTCTTCATCTGTCTCTGGGTGATGTGTTTTAGGGGTTACGGTGGTAGTGCTGGATTGAAAGTTGGACTTGATGATCGTAAAAGTCTCTTCCAGCTTTTATGATTCTACGAAAGAAGAGTGAAATAGAATCAGAACTGAAATAAAATCTTCTATTTTGCTCATTTATATTATTTCCCTTTCTGCTATTAACACTTGGGTGGTCTGTCCATTGAGAAAATTCAGTACACAGGAATTACTTATTCCTCTACTCTCCTGAAGTAAATTCCAACAGTCTTTCCGAAACACCATGGAAACTTATGAGAGCACAATTTTTCAAATGCACACAGATGGCTTGCCTGCAACCTTATTTAAATATCACTTTCAGTGTCCCAAACATGAGCGTGGCAGTAATGAGAAAGGTAATACAAGAAATGCAAACACATTAAGAAGGAGCACAGCATGAAGAGACAGAGAAGCATCAGAACAGCTTCTCTGAAAATCCACATTAAAATTAGCCAATTAGTGATATGCCATCTGTTCCTCCAAACCTCACTTATAGCAGGAGGTTCTCCTGTTTAATGGAATTACTAATTCTTCAGGGTTTGGAAAAATTAATGATTAGTTGTACTTTTTCCCTCTATCTTTTTTTATTGGATGAATCTCTGCATAATTATTTACCTTGGAAATGTCACTGGGGCAGCCACCACCATGGTGCAGTAGTATTTTTTGCTTGTAGCAGTGTTGTATAAAATTTGGCAGGATCTATATTCACTGGACATCAAGGATGCTGCACTTTTTTCTTTTTCCTTTTTTTTTTTTAATTTAATTTTGCTGCATTCCTTCAACGCAACTGTGATAATCTCCTGTTACAGTTCATTTTGGTTTTGGATAGTTTTCCAAGAAGAAAATCAGTGTAAAAACAGGGGTGAGTTTCACGCCAGACTGGGTGGAATAGAACCATTACAAGATTATGTGTAATCCAGGTTCCAGTAGAAACATATTATTGCTTGGGTTTTGTCAAAGTTTGGCCCAGACTTGTTGACAAATCTGTAAGTATGGCCTTAATTTTTGCTTTAGAATGAGCTGAAACACAAGAAAACTTGCTGGGTTTTTCCAAGACAATTAGTTTTTACATCCAGACCTGGTGGAAACTGGGAAGAATTATTAAACCACTTCTTCTCTTCCCTCTTTTTCTACTTTCTTCTGATGTCAGGATTTCCAAAAACTTCAGCAATTTGGGTTCTGCTGAGGTCACATTTTTAATACAGTTTTTCACAGGCCGTGGATCATGCTAGCTAGGAGTATAGAATACTTTTAAAAACTTCCTGTGTAGAGTGAAAAAGAAGATATACGCAGATTCTAAAACTTTGATTTTCCAGTTTCACTGCTTGCAAGTTTCTTGATGAAGAGAAGCCCTTTGGCTGGAGTACAAGTCTTATGAAGCTGAGGAAATTGGGGTCGTTTAACCTTAAGAAAAGGAGGCTCAAGGGGCACTTCATCACAAGGTGGGGCTTGGTCTTTTCTCCCAAAGAAGAAGTGATAGGACAAGCAGAAATGATTTCAAGTTGTGCCAGGGGAGGTTTAGATTGGATATTAGGAATAATTTTGTCACTGAAAGGTTTCTCAAGACCTTTCACAGAAAGGTTTCCCTGCCCAGGGAAACCTTTGGTCGAGTCACCATCCCTGCAAGTATTTAAATAACCTGTAGATGCGGCACTTAAGGATTTGGCAGTTAGGGATTTGTCAGTATTAGGTTAACAGTTGGACTTGGTGATCTTAAAGGTCTTTTCTGATCTAAATGATCCTGTGATTCTGTAAGTGATAACAGTATTACCCTTATATTCAATAGCAATATTGCTGATGAATTTGGACCATCACATGAGTCCTTCACACTATGACAGTACAGCACACTAGGGCTAAATATTTGTCTTTTACTCGTAAGTTTCCTGAAATTTTTCCTTGATAAAACACTGTGCTGTGTATCATGATCTGATAGACGTAATACATTAAACTGGGGCTTTTATGCTGGTTTTACTACAGAGGGAAATAAAAGAGGATAGTCTTCAGAGTTTTGCAGTGGAAATCATAGAATCAACCAGGTTGGAAAAGACCTCCAAGATCATCAAGTCCAACCCTTGATCCAACATTGCCATGGTTACTAGGCCATGGCACTAAGTGCTGCATCCAGTCTCATCTTAAAAACCTCCAGGGACGGTAAATCCACCACCTCCCTGGGCAGCCCATTCCAATGTCTGATTACTCTCTCCATAAAAAATTTCTTCCTAATATCGAACCTAAACTTGCCCTGGCAGAGTTTAAGATTGTACCCTCTTATCCTCCTGCTGGTTGCCTGGGAGAAGAGACTGATCCCCGCCTGATTACAACCTCCTTTCAGGGAGTTGTAGAGAGTGATGAGGTCTCCCCTGATACTCCTCTTCTCCAGGCTAAACAACCCCAGCTCCCTCAGCCTCTTCTCATAGGACTTGTGCTTGAGTCCCTTCACCAGCCTTGTTACTCTTCTCTGGACCTGCTTCAGCACCTCAATATCCTTCCTGAACTGAGGGGCCCAGAACTGGACACAGGACTCAAGCTGTGGCCTCACCAGTGCTGAGTACTGGGAGAATCACTTCCCTTCCCAGTGCTGGCCACACTGTTCCTGATACAGGCCAGGATGCCATTGGCCTTCTTGGCCACCTGGGCACACTGCTGGCTCATGTTCAGCTTCCTGTCAATCCAAACTCCCAGGTCCCTTTCTGCCTGGCTGCTCTCCAGCTGCTCTGTCCCCAGCCTGTAGCGCTGCAGGGGGTTGTTGTGGCCAAAGTGCAGGATCCGGCACTTGACCTTGTTGAACCTCATCCCATTGGAATCAGACCATCTCTCCAGCTTGTCCAGGTCCCTCTGAAGAGCCCTCCTTCTTTCCAGGTGATCTACACTCCCCCTCAACATGACATCATCTGCAAATTTGCTAATGGTACACTCAATCCCCTCATCCAGATCATCAGTAAAGATATTAAACAGAACTGGGCCCAACACTGATCCCTGGGGGACACCACTAGTTACTGGCTATCAACTGGATGCAGCACCATTCACCACCACTCTCTGGGCCCAGCCCTCCAACCAGTTCCTAACCCAGCACAGAGTGTCCCTGTCCAAGCCGTGGGCTGCCAGCTTTTTCAGGAGTATGCTATGGGAGACAATGTCAAAGGCTTTGCTGAAGTCTAGGTAGACCACATCCACAGCCTTCCCCTCATCCACCTGGCAGGTCACCTGGTCAGAAAAGGAGATCAAGTTGGTAGGACAGGACCTGCCCTTCCTAAAAGCCATGCTGGCTGGATCTGATCCCTTGTCCATCCTGCAGGTGCTGTGTGATTGCACTTAGGATGATCTACTCCATAAATTTGCCAGGCACTGAGGTCAGGCTGACAGGCCTGTAGTTTCCAGGTCCTCCTTGCAGCCCTTTTTGTGGATTGGTGTGACATTCACCAACTTCCAATCATCTGAGACCTCCCGGTGAGCCAGAACTCTTCGTAAATGATGGAGGGGCTTGGTGAGCTCTTCCGCCAGTTCCCTCATCACCCTAGGATGGATCCCATCTGGTCCCATAGACTTGTGAGGATCCAAGTGGCTCAGCAGGTTGTTAACGCTTTCCTCCTGGATTATGGGGGAGCTATTCAGCTTCCTGTCTCTGTCTACCAGCTCTGGAGGCCAATTGTCCTGAGGGCAACCTGTTGAAAACTGTTGAAAACTGAGGCAAAGAAGGTGTTAAGTACCTCAGCCTTTTCCTCATCTTTGGTGATTATGTTCCCCCCCATGTCCAACGAAGAATGGAGGTTTTCCTTGCCCCTCCTTTTGTTATTAATGTTATCCGTAACAGAAGGGGCTAGATTGAGTTCAAAGTGTGCCTTTGTCTCTCTAATTTTCTTTCTACATGACCTAAACTCTTCATGAGTAGCCAGCACTTTTTTCCATAATCAGTAGGCTCTCTTTTTCCCCCTAATTTCCTTGAAAATCTCCCTGTTCAGCCAGGCTGTCTGTCCTCCCTGCTGGCTTGCCTTTCGGCACACTGGGACAGCCTGCTCCTGTGCATTCAAGACTTCTTGAAGCATGTCCATCCTCCTGGACCCCTTTGTTTTCAAGGGCCGTTTCCCAAGGTATCCTCTGAACCAATCTTCTTAGTAGGCCGAAATCTGCCCTGTGGAAGTCCAGGATCGACGTTTTATTGATGGCCCTCTTTTTATTGATGATCCCTGAGTATTGAAAACTCTATTATTTCATGGTCACTGTGCCCCAGATGGCCTCCGACCGCCACAACTCCCACCAGCCCCTCTCTGTTTGTGAACAGCAGGTCTAGTGGAGCCTCACCCCTGTTAGGCTCATTTACTAGCTGGAGCAGAAAATTATCCTCTATACACTCTAGGATTCTCCTAGACTGCCTCTTCTCTGCTGTGTTGAGTTTCCAACAGACATCTGGCAGGTTAAAATCACCCACAAGAATGAGGACTGGCTATTTTGAGACATCTACCAGTTGCTTGTAGAATAATTCATCACCCTCATCATCCTGATTGGGTGGTCTGTAACAGACTCGCACAGGAGTGGGATGTCAGCCTTGTTGGATGCGGGATGTCAGCCTTGTTGGGTGCAGGATGTCATCCTTGTTAGCCTTCCCCCTGATTCTGATCCACAGGCACTCAACCTTATCGTTACTGACATCAAGTTCTACAGAGTCAAGAGACTCTCTAACATGTAGAGCCACCCCTACACCTCTCCTACCTCACCTATCCCTTCTGAAGAGCCTTATCCGTGGCAACACCCCAGTCATGCGAGTCATCCCACCATGTTTCCGTTATAGTGACTATATCATAGCTTTCCTGCTGCATGATTAAGGCAGTAGTTTAAATTAATGAGTTCCTATCCATGTGTTTATGTGGCTGTCACTGTTGGTACAGCTGAGTGAAACCTCCAGGTAATCCTAATATGTTTCATACAGAGCCTGAGGCAGTCCATGGCTTCAAGTACTCCAAGAACTCTAAATCACTGAGGATTCCAGTGATGATGGCTGTGTAAAAGTATTGATTCTGAAATACCAAAATGAAATTAAAATCCCTATTTGGCAAGTGTCACCAATTTTTCAGACTTCCTAATGGTGATGAGCAAACTCATCACTCAGCTGAAGAAAGCTGGTCTTGCCAAGTTGTGTGCAATGATTGCTAGTAAGGTGGAGAGGAGTTTTCTGTGCCTTTCAGTGCTCTCAAGATCTCTTACTGGGGCCAGGTGTAGAGGCAGTTGCCGGTGATTCAGTCCCCTCAGCAGATCAATTGCCTTCAGAAATTCAGCAGTTACCATGCACCCCTATCTAAACAAAATTACTCAGAATATTAATGGTTATTGATAGTGCTTTCTGTGGAAATCTTTGAAGTGAGATTTACTATCATTTAACAAATAGACAATGTTTCCATAATAATAGGATAGCAAAAATGTAAAAATAGTGTGAGAATAACTGGGTTCCTTTATTGGCTAGTTAGCTATTTCAATTTTAAAATTAATTTCACTTAAAGCCATTTCAAATGATTTTAACAGTTGGCATCTATTAGATACTTTCAATAACATTTAGGATCTGATTGTAGGAAAGCCCTGGTTGATCAATACAAACTGCAAAAGATGCCTATTCTGCTCAGTTAATATTGGGAAGATTCAAACTCTCTCCAAGTTCATAACTATTTCTATTCAGAGTTCTGTCTGAAACTGTTTCTCAATATATAGGAATTTAGACAGAAGGTTTTACATTAGCAAGCGTACTGTCAGGTTGCAGGACATACATTCCTCTAGACAGACCCAGATTTAAAATTTCTCCATTAAACTGTCAGCTATTCAAAACTTCATATAGCATGTTTTTAACACAACATATGTGTAATCTGAGTGGAGACTTATTTTTTTTGCTTGCTATAAAAATGTTACCTTCCTGATTTTATGGAAAAAGACATTTCCTCTGTCACAAACACAAAGGTTATTCCTGCACTGCCTTCCCTTCCTGGAATTTCCCTTCCTTTCTGCGTTTCCCACAGACCATAAGTAATACTAGTTTTTTAAAGGTGATGAGCTCTCTATTGAATTAACCTGAGCCACATATTATTCCGTTATATTCATTTGGGAAAAGTCTCTAGGATAGATGACACTTTTAGTCCATGCTAGCAGGCACAGCTGAGTATTAGTGATGGAGAGCTCAAAAAAAAAAGGAAGAGAAATGAGAGAGGTGGCATCTTAATGAAGAACAAGTTTCCTCACACTCCAACCAAATAGTGAACTAGAAAAAATCAAAGCCCTTCTGATATTTAAAAATCTGTCTTCAGGTTGTCTGTGAGAGGCAGAGCCACTGGTGGCTCCAAGGCCCCAGTGTCTCTTCAACACTGTGAGAAGACCTGCACTGGCAGAAGACCCTTCACTTGTGCTCTGAATAGCTGCCACAGAATCAAGGTTGTTTTTAAAGAGCAAATTGTCTTCCAGATGCAGATTTGTTAAATTCCGGGTACTGTTGCATATCTACAGATGGCAGCTTTATGACACTGAGAGTATGGAAAGGGCACTGAACATATACATCACTCAGAGTATTGTCCCAAATATGGGTTCTTTCAACCTCTGGGCAAGAAGGTGATCCAACACAGAGTCAAGGTCAGTAAACATGATTTGTTTATTTCATATCTGCACAGAGATGGGTGCTAGGTGATGAATCCACAAAGCTGGCACACCATCAGTATGCCAGATGCTCATTTTTATACACTTGGAACAATAAAAAAATGGCATATCCCATATACATAACAACCTAAAGGTATAGTCACAGAAGGTTAATCCGAGAGGGTGGGTAGAGCAACATTACTTTTCAAACCATTCAATTGCTTTGATATGATGGAATTTGTTTCACTTGCATAGGGTGTTTTGTTTAAGCCAAGATGATCATTTGATCAGAAAGAAATCTAGGAGAGTAGTTTTGCAGTTTTTCCTCACTGAAGAAACTTAACATTAGAGCCCAGATTTTAGGAAGATCTTGCAAGCAAATCAGGATTAGCAACAGCATGATGTGGTGTCTGCAGTGTGTTCATGTCAGGAAGACCTAATGAGGGCTAATAGAAAGGTACCTTACAGAGAAGACATTTTATTTCTCTAGGAAGACTCAATATGCAACAATGGAAAGAATAGATACATCAGTGTTTGGTACAGATAAACTATGGTTCTCCCAAAGTAGCTAAAATCAGCTTCTCAATATCACACTCATTTTGTCCACGTAGAATCCTAAAATAACCATTTTCTCCCCAAGATTTTCCCCAGGAATTTGCAGCGATCTAAAAGTAAACAAAGCAGAAAAAAAACTTATCAGTTTTAATTTTAAAGTAGTATTTAAAAATGCAAAGTGTAAAATACAAAATTAATTTTTGTGTTAGTTTCCTTTTTAAGAAACCGAATTTCTCAGATTTAGTGCTCTGAAAATCAGCATGCATCTTTTTCTGATATCTAGTAATTTGTTCCATTTTGCTTTGATCAAAGTTTCTGTTTTGAAATCAGGGTTAATAAAAAGAGAATATTATTTCTATGAGACAGTTTGATAAATTGAAGCAGAAATTATGAGACAAAAATTTGACTACTGGCTGCTGAAAGAGGACATTGAAACAATAATAGTCGCAATACCAATTACAAGTAATCTCTTAAAGAGAAACCAAAGATACGAAAAAAAAAGATAACTTAATAAAGTTTCATTGAGGTAGCTATTGACATATTGAGAAATGTAGTTCCTGATGAAGCCAGAAGTTCTCAGTATTTTTTGCCAGTGAAACTACTACCATAAGCTCTGCCATCAGCTATGAAAACTCCAAATTACTTTTGATGAACACAGGAATAATGAGATGAGCTGTTAATCCAAGTGATTAAATTTGACTTACTGTAAATGGCTTAAAGTAAATATTCTTTGGTTGGTTGGTTTTGGTTTTGGGTTTTTTTCCTGATAGCTGGACAGCAATTACTAACACTGTTTAAATAGACAATTTGTCTTTTTGTAAATGTTTTAACAAATATTGTTGATTACTTTTATTTAGTCTCATTTATAGACATCAAAAAGAACAGACTCTTCAAGGAAAATTTAATGACATTGAAACCAAAAAGACAGTGCAGGAAAAAACACAGATATAGGTGGGATGAAACAGGCTTTGAAATAGAGATAGATGATACTATAGTTCAAGGGTCAGCATGATAGAAGTTGCCATAGAGGGAATAGAATTATGCAGGACACTTTCAAGTGAAGGAAAAAAAATAGATGCAGAGAGAGTGAATGAAAGTAAAGAATTAGCTTTTAGATGATCTGTGTTGTAAAGATCTTTTTTTCTGCCTCAAAACACAGTCCTAAGGATTCACTTACCCAAAACTTCTGTTTCTGTCCTTTTTTGTCAGGTAATGACCCCCACCTGTTAGAAAAGAATGGTACTTTGATGCAACAAATAATCAGGGGAGAAGAGCTTGTCTTAGTTAGTTGTCCTAATTATCAGTATCAGAACAAGGCACGACTAACAATCTCTGATGATGATGAAAATGAAGATAAATACCCCACTAACCACAAGTCAAATTGCCATTAGGGATTACAAAAACTTAATGCAAGTGTAGTTTTAATTTGTCCTTCCAAAAACCTGTTTTCATTGACGAAATATCTTCTCTGGAGGGCTTTCCAGCTGAATTGAACTCTGTAGGAGTATTGCAATTAATGTGAACACATTTCTTCAACTTAGCTGAAGATCCCTATGAGCATTTTTTTAAGGATCTCATCCAACACTTTTACAGAAATAGCTGGTGAGTGGGGACTGAAAATGTTCCCAGTTTTTCTTAGCTCAAATTGAATTGCTGACAGCCTAATCTGTTTTATTGCACAGTGTGTGTGGGGGGGTGACCTCTAAACTTACTTGCTGCTTTTGACATTTCGAGGACATGCTAAATTTGGTGGGAATATCCTTGAAACCACATGAGAGACTGTCCCCACCTGCGAGGTGAGAGAACTTCCATAGTTGTGTCATTGTAGTTGAACCGCATATTATTCTGATTTCTAGGCCTCACTCTATATATAGGGCAGAAAAAGTTCCAACCTTATCATCCGGATGTATTTCAACAAGCAAAAGTTGCGTTGCACACCTTTGTAGCTATGGTATGTTTACTGGATGCTTAAAGAGCTCTGTGTTGTTTTGAATTTATACTACTAATGCTTGTCTAGTTATTATTCACAGTTCATGATACTTGGGTGCCTATAAAAGGGCACAAATAAACAGAAAAACAAAGATGTGAAATTTGCACATTTTCCCACAGTGTGAAGTTAATCCTGGGATATATCCAATGCCATTAACAGGGTGTTTATCAGTGTATATCCCACCAACACCACATGAGAGCTGTATTTGCAGTGCACTGTTCACTTTGAAAGAAAAGCAACAAAAATATGTTGAAAAATCCCACACCAGGAATGGGAAAATTAAGATTTTTCCATCATATTTGTATTTGAACAGCCACAGTGGCATCAACTCTCCTTGCTTAACAGTGAACTCTCATTTACATGGAATACCTGCACTTTCAGCCAAAGAGAAAAAGAAAAGACAAACGGGTGACTAGAACAGAGGCAAAGTGTGAGTTACAGCTGCAAGCACAAATTGTAGCTACTGCTCATTAGACATAAGGAATCACAAAAACAATGTTGGTCATAATGACCACAGAATGTAATTGTTGTTTTTTAAAGGGCTTTATGATGCTTTTTGTTTTAATCACCAAGTGAAAGTTCAAGAATTATTAATAATCTTTGATATTTCTTTGACAAATATATTTTAGATACAGTTTGTCATGATCACAAATTTAAAAAACAGATATATCATAGTCTATCAGATTTCATGTCAGATTCAGATTTACTTTTTTCCTCATGACCATTTTACTAAAGAAATTTACATCAGCTGTAGTGTGAAAGTCCAATATTTCAGTCTTAAAGACAAAGTAAAATTGTCTTGAATTTATATTCATATATTCCTGCATTCTGTAGTATGCTTTATTTCTCCCACTTGTTTGAGTAGAATGATGACCAGTTCTCTCAGATGCATATTTCTGTGATTAAATGTTTTTATAACATCTGTTATGTTCTAAAAGAGTCAGTATCTACTTTCATACACTGATTGGAATTTATCTGTTTTCAGAAATGTTTCTAAATGGAAGAAAACTTAGAAACCAAAATGGAAAAAATCCTTTTTTTATCTTGACTATAACATATCCATGAATTTAATTCCCTAGGTTTTGTTCCATCAGAGTCTGATACCTAGTTACTTGGCATATGTGTTTTGTTTACTGTTTAGAAAGAAGAGCTGCTTACTCAGTAATCAATCCCTATGGGCACTCCTCAAATACTCTAAATTAAAATATATTAAATTAAAATACACAGGAGTACAACCAGTAGGTCCAGAGGAGTGACTAAACCCCTTTTTACAGCACCTGCCATTCTGTGTCCAGTGACCAGTCTTGGGCTCCCCTACACTGGAAAGACATTAACAGGCTGGAACAAGACCAGCAGGAGTCCACAGAGATGTTTGGGATCTTGAGCACATTATGTATGAGGAGAGGCTGGGGGAGCTGATTTTGTTCAGCCCTCAGGAGAGATGGCTTAGACCAGATCTATTTGTTGTCTTATGCATTACATAGGGTGGGTATAGAAAAGATAGAGCAGACTCTCCGGATATATTGTGGTGGTGCCCCCCTGCCCTCCTTCCACATCCCCCACTTGAACCATAACCACGAGAGGTGGTTGTGATGGCTGCATCCAGCTTACTCTGGACTTTGGGGGACAGATGACAACAGGGTCTGGAACAGAGACCCAGATGTCTTATTGGCATGCAAATAAGACTTAAAGTATATCATCTTATTCTGTTAATAGTGGACAGCCCATGGACCACTGAGCTTCCCTGCACAGCACGGGTCATTGGTCACAGCCAGCATAGCTTCATGAGAGGCAAGTCCTGCTTATCAAACCTGATTTCCTTTTATAACAAGCTAACCGATCTAGTTGATCAAAGGAAGCCAGTTGATGTCATCTTTTTGGATTTCAGTAAAGCTTTTGATACTGTCTCTCAAAATATCCTTCTGGACAAAATGTCCAGCACACAGCTGGATAAATACATCATGTGGTGGTAAAGCAACTGGCTCATGGGTCAAGCACAGAGGGTAACAGTGAATGGGGTAACATCAGACTGGTGACCTGTCACTAGTAAAGATCCTCAGGGCTCCATCTTAGGTCCTGTGCTCTTCAACATCTTCATAAACAACTTGGACACAGGACTGGGAGGGATACTAAGCAAGTTTTCAGATGATACAAAACTGGGAGGAGTTGTTGACTCCCTCAAAGGCAGGGAGGCCCCGCAGAGAGATCTTGACAAATTAGAGAATTGGGTAATCACCAACCATATGAAGTTCAATAAGGGAAAGTGCTGGATTCTGCACCTGGGATGGGATAACCCTGGCTGTATGTACAGGGTGGGAAATGAGATGCTGGAAAGCAGTGCTGTGGAAAGGGACATGGTGGTCCTAGTCAACGGCAAGTTGAATATGAGTCAGCAGTGCCCTGGCAGCCAGTGTCAATTCACGCACTGCGGCAAGATAATTCTGTTTATTCTAGTTTGACAAAGTAGGGATCTAGGTGGTAATCCACAAAAGGGTAGCTCCCCAATCATGAAAACTTTATATTATTTACACATTTTAACAAACAAAGCCATCAGTATTCATTGATTACACATTACATAGTTTTTTCACTGATTAGTACTTAATCCCTTATTTGCTAGTAAAGTTTTTTGCTTCTCATGCAATTTGTGTCCTGGGGGGCATCAGGCAAAGCAGCGCCAGCCAGTCGTGGGAGGTGATTGTCCTGCTCTGCTCTGCACTGGGGTGGCCTCACCTTGAATATTGTCTGCAGTTTTGGGCATTGCAATATAAGAAAGATATTAAGCTATTAAAGAGTGTCCAAAGGAGGGCAATGAAGATGGTGAAGGGTCTTGAGGGGAAGCCGTATGAGGAGCAGCTGAGGTCACTTGGTCTGTTCAGCCTGGAGAAGAGGAGACTGAGGGGAGACCTCATTGCAGTCTGTAACTTCCTCGTGAGGGGAAGAGGAGGGACAGGCACTGATCTCTTCTCTGTGGTGAACAGTGACAGAAGCTAAGGGAATGGCCTGAAGTTGTGTCCGGGGAGGTTTAGGTTGGATATTGGAAAAAGGTTCTTCACCCAGAGGGTGTTTGGGCATTGGAACTGGCTCCCAGGGAAGTGATCACAGCACCAAGCCTACCAGAGTTCAAGGGGTGTTTAGACGATACTTTCAGGGACATGGTGTGACTCTTGGGGATGGTCCTGTGCAGGGTTAAGGGCTGGACTCAATAATCCTTGTGGGTCCCTTCCAACTGAGCATATTTTGTGATTCTGTCATTCTGTGAAGCCGCACACCAGTATCTACTCTTGAGTAGGGATGCCTCCCAGGGTTACTCCTGAAAGTTGAGAGATTCCTTAACACAACAGATTCTCAGTAAGGGATTCATAGCATGTTAAATTTTGAAATCTTAGCTAAGTGGTATAAAGGACTGATGGTGTGTATATAATCCTTCAGACCATTTGCCAGGTCTGGGACCAGGAGTGGATCCAGCCTCACCAAGGCTCCTCTCCAAGAAGGAATTTAAGAAAGCGAGGGGGTCCTTTTTGAACCTTGTGAATCAGTGGTAGAGTCTCCCTAAGAGTTTTGTCTGACCCTATCATCTATGCAGCAAAAATCAAGTGTACCTTGCCATCGAATCTTGCTAAACCACTGTCACATTTACTACTGAACTTTGTTGATTCACTACCTTATATCGGTAAAGTATCTTGTTGCCTCTCACAAGTGAAGTGCATCACTCCGTCTGAGACATACATGCACAGACAATGGCTGGAAGATGTTTTCAGCTAGGAATATTGCAACTAGACATAAGGAAAAATGGTATTTTACAAGAGTGTTGAGGCACTACTGCCTAAGTGAGAGGCTGTGGAATATCTGTCCTCAGAAGTATCCAAAACTCAACCTGAGAAGTCCCGTGAACCTGAACTATGTAGATAGCTCTGCTTCGAGCTGGAGGGTTGAACTAGATGACCTGAGATCCCTTCTAATCTAAAGTATTCAGTGATTTAAGCAACTTTGTCTAAGATGGCCCTGACAATTTAGGAATCAGAGGGTTGGAAGAAACAAATTCCAGACTCAGTTAGTCTATGGTTTTATGAATTACTATATTTTGTATTCAATTTCTAGATTTTGTTTAGCAGTTCATAGGTTGTGATGGGGCAATTTATTTTGCCAATTTTTTTAATGGTTGCAGTCTAAAGAGGACATAGTAAGTTTGAGTTACTGTTTACTGGTCAAAACCAGCCTTGAGGTTAGTGCATGAGTCAGGAACAGGATTTAGCAGAAAACATGGATCAGACTGCCTTCTCCATAGATGCTGAGCTTTACTGGTAGCAACTGTGGCATAATGCCCTAGGTCTGTTTATCAAAGCTTTCCTAAAGCTTGGCACTTCACACTTGTTCCAAAGACTGGCTGAAATTCACCAACTCTCATTTCTTCCAGGCTAACGTACTTCTCTCAGTGTGGAAAAGCACTCAGTTGTAATGGAAACAGCTGTTCTTTTGTGAACAACACTTATATATTATTCAGTGATGCAGTGTTTGTAGCCACATGTCAGTTTGATTTAACATCTTGCCTCTGGGAATGAATGCCATCTCCATCAAGAATATTTCTTGGGATTTCTTGGTTCATTCATACAAATATACCTTCTTAAGAAGAAGCCATTCTTTCAAAAAACTCCTAAGTGGAAAGTGTTTCTGCAGTAGCATCTTTAGGATAGGAGAACGTATTTTCTAAAACAGATTTCTCAATTTTCTAAAATACATTTCTCATCATAAGTATCACATTTGATCTTTTCAACTTCTCTTTTTCCCTTTTTCTGTCTATAAAGAATGAGTTTATTCTGCATTGTATCCCTTAGTTGCACCTATCAAATATATTATGGCATCCAAGCACAGTTTCCACTTTAAGCTTACCTTTAGATTCCTCAGAGGAAACAAATCTCTAAATATCCTTTCTATTGCTGAGCTGGGCATCTGAGGGTGAGTTTTTTGAGTTATAAAGAAATAAATAGTCTAAATGAATAATATTAAATTCAGTTTGAATTTTAACTGCCATATTACTTGCTGTTATAAATACTACTCCTTGAAATATGAGCAAAGATGAAGGGAAATGGTCACATAATATTTAACAATCTGAACATAAATCCAGATGAAATGTTAACATCCTAAAACTCTTACCCATCTACTGACTGAATGGAAACTGGATAGTGTCTTATTTCAATAATACAGAAAATGAGACTGTTTCAATGTAGTTCACATCCTATATGTTTTCCTACATATATGTAAGTCTGTACAAATATCTTTTCCTGAATCTGAGTGATCTTTGAGATTTTACCTCTTTATTTATGCTATACTTAAAATAGACATTAGTTGCAAAAGTTTATTCATTAATAAATTAAAAAGGAGACCTCATGGAAGACACTATGAGAGTAAAAAGTAACCTGGCATATTAATGATAGCAACTGTGAAAAATTATAACATTCCAGATCATTTTCCCTGCAGAGTAGCATCTCAGAGAAAGTGTTGACTGGTCCCTCAAAACCTTCAAAACCAAAATTAAAAAAAAAAAAGCATGATCCTGAAGGAGTTAAATAAGGCATTGTGGTTTAAAACTGAAACCCATACCACTACCATTCACTGAAAGATCTGCAGAGATTATAAAATGTACCAGTAGTAAAAGGATATTATTAATCAATGCAAATTTTTGTTTTGTGTGTACTGTGGAAAAATAGAATATATAATAGTTTCTTTACAACATTTTCAAAACATAGTTAATACAGTGTGCTACTGTTTTATCAGTTGTCCAGGACAGGATTAGTTTTTGCTCTAGCCAGGAGGGGGCGTGGCCAGGACCCAGAGGTTATTCTATACCACCTCACACCATTTTTCAGGAATGGGGGAAGGGCTCTTTTCCAAGTCCAGTAGTGTGGTGGAGGGAGTTGTTGGAGAGGTTTCATGTGAATAGTTTGCCTCTTTCTTGTAGCCCTTCTCATTATTATTGTTGCTGTTACTATTCAGTCTCTTATCTCATTGCTGTTTCCTGTAAATGGTTCTTATCTCAGCCCATCATTTTTACCTTCTGTGCCTTCAATCCTCCTCTCCAGCCGGATGCTGGGGATAATGGGGAGGGAGGGGGGAGTGGGAGTGATGGAACGGCATGTGGTTTGGAGTGTTTCAGTGGGAACACTAAATTGGGGAATACCATTCCTAAACCACGACACTGGTCTCTTCTGAGATTCAAGAAGCACATTGACATTATTATCCTTTATATAAATGTTAATGTCAGAACTGGAATAAGAATTTGTCTTTTTCTTGGTAGTAAAAACTGTGAGATTTAGTTCAAGATTAAGATATCTAAATGTATGTGTCCCACAGTAGCTAACAGAGTATATTGGGATACATTCACTTGCTTAAATGCAGGTACCTGGGGCTGTTTGAGATGCCTTAGGGTGCCTGAGACATCCACATGTTTCTGGCAGAAATGACAGAGAACCTATGAGACATTCCCATCTTTTTGGAGACACAGCTCTTCCCACAGCCAGTAGCACCAAATACCTCTGTAAGGGAAACTAATGGATCTACAAGCAGTTGTAGCTGAGTTGCCCTCCTGTCTCCACTGACTTTGTTGAATACATCACCATCTCTGTGACAAGAGTTTGAATATCTAGCATATCACACTTGCCTGAATCTCGAATTGAATCCTGACTAACAATAGTTTATAACTAACCATAAATAACTAACACTAAAAATTGAATATTTAATTACCTACTGAAGTGAGATAAGAAAAGGAGAAGACTGTAAATTACTAGGAAATATACGGTAAATGAAGTGGTAGAATGGGCATCAGCAGACAATAAGAATGTAGGAGTTTCCAGAACTACACAACTGTAGCACGATTGCAGAATGTATCATGAGGAGAATTAAGACATTATAGACTAAAGGACTTGGATTCTGTCCATCTTAAACCATCCAGGATAAAATGAAAGAATTAAGAGACGAGGGTAGAATTAACATCATAAACAACATGGACATTGCAGTTCTGATATCTATCAGTTTTTCACAATGTAGCACAAAATTTTACATGTTACATTTGGTTGAACAAAATTAAAGCAGAAATGTATTGTGCAAAAAAGGTTGTCAAACTGATCTGGGATGCATTTTATGTTCCTTTGTGGCTCGAAGCAAGAGTTGGTTCATGGATCAACAAACTGGAAGGAAAAATTATACTTTAGATGATAGCTTTGTATTCTCAATCATAGAACAGAACCCCTTTGTGCTGGGCACTATAAGTGAAAAGGATTAGTAGAAGAACAAATACTATTGCCATTATCTGCTTTCAGAAACTAGTCTTTAAAGAAAATAAATTGGAATCTACTCATGAATCTGAGACGTATCATTATTTTGACTATAAGTCAAAATCAATAACAATTTATAAATTATTGTCACTGCTTCATAAAAAGTTATGACACTTTCAGAGTTATTAACTGGCACAATTGCATTAATACAGTCAGTATTATATCTCCTCCTTTTCTTTCTCTGACAGTTTTTGCTCCTGGGATCCTATAGTTCATGTAGTCAATGTAATCGTGACCAGTTTTTCCTAAAGTGGACCTATCCAAATCACATTATCCTAATTAATGACATTCCAAACTAGTTGAAGGTAAACAGAGATCTCCAGTGTCTCTAGGGAACAGAAAGCATTGAAACTAATCGATCTGATAGTGAGCTCCAAATTAGACATGGAGTCTGCTTTAGAAATGTCAACAATATCAGAAAGAAAACCTAAGAAGCTGGGATTAAAAGTAGGCAAGATCATACATGTTTTGAGTAAGGAATTACACAGCATATGGCTGGAGCAATACACTAAATGTCACTGCTAGGAGTAAAAAGAGCAACAATAACAGGTATTTGTGTGACAAACTGCGACAAGAGTAAGCCAAAATATAGAAACTACTAGCCTAGATGTGCATAGGACTCAAACTCCAAGCAGAAAGAGAAAACTTAAAGTCATATAATAATCTATAGATACAATAATGGAAAGAAGTCCAGGAAAGGAAACATCAAGAAAAAGCACCTCAACAATTAAAGAATTTAACTCCTGGTGTAATTAGTTCCCAAGCAGAATTGACAGAGACTTAAAAGTGAGTTGACACATTCTTGGACACATTTTTAGACAATATTCCTTAAAGAACAATAAATATTACATTTTCTGGAAGATGACCAAAATAATCTAATAGCACTCTTTTCTTTGCTTTTGTGATTATTTTGGCTTTATTTATTTCAAATGAATGACATTTCAAAAGCAAACAGATGCTGGACCTCATTACTTGGAGAGAAAGGGATTTTATTAGGGTATTTTGCAAGGTTTTAGATAACTAATGTCCCCATCTTTGGTATTTTTAGGAAAAGCCTTACCCCATTCAAAGTTTCCGTTTTATTAGGAAGAAAAAGAAGATATTTTAAGCAATCTCTAAGAGAAGGTATCTCTGTCAATTACTGAAAATTACTTTTAAACGGGAGTTTTTCTTCTGTCTGACAAAAACATACTGGAAGAAATACTCCACTAAGCTTTTCCAAAAGAAACCATCATGATCATCAATCAAAAATAACCTTGAACAAACAGAATTAATTTCACTGAACTGCATTCAGTCCCTTCAAGGAGAAAAAGTAAGCAGTGTATTTCCACATACACAAAGGAAGGCTTCTCCAGCTGACTCTGTAAAAACCATTCTGGTGCTCTTTGAGGTAAAAGGCTGAGTACTTGCGCTCTTGTATAAAATGATTTTCATAATTCTGTGACTGATTTTATATAGTAGAGGCACCTTAGCTGTCTTTTTCAGTAATAATTTTCTCTTCATATTAACTCTGTAGGAGCAATCCCTGAATACACAACTCTGTCTGGCAGTTAAAAAACTAGAATACAGAGACTCTTTCAGTATTGTTACATAGAATGGAAATTGGGTTTTTTTCAAACATTCCCTAGTTTCTTTTCCAATAAACTTTATCACTGCAGTGAAGGTGGACTTTACATGAGAAGCGTAAATAAAATTATCAGAAAAAAAATAGCTAATAATTAAATATAATTGAAAAAAAAATAAAAAAACTAGAAATATAACCTAACACAACAAAAAGGGCTATCAGCAATGTCTTCAAAACCAAGGCATTTTGCCAGATTTTAGTGTGCTTACATTCAACTTTGTAGGTCAAATGTTGTTAAAATCTAGTACAGCAAAGACTTTTGAAGAGTGTGCTATATAATATTACACAAACTGACTCCTTAAGACTAAAGCTGTCAAAGAAGGCCTTAAAAGTAGAGAAGAATGATAGGTCTCAGACCTCAAGCTAATAATTCCTGCAGATCTATTGATATGAGTGGAAGTCAATGCTTTGCATAAATTGTTGACTGGACAGAAATACATGTGGTCTAAAACTTCTCATCTCACTTTCTTCCCTGCACTTGACTGTATAACTGTCATAATGCTATCAGAGAAAAAAGGCCTAACTATTGCAGAGAATGTCCTATTCTTAGTGCTATATCACAAAAACCTAGTGTCTTTCAAAAACTAGGAATTTTATCTACTTAATTAGAGAAAAGTTTAGTTCTTAATCTTTCATTAATAATAAGAAGGTTAGGGTCACTGACTAATGTTTATGACAAGAAAAAGCTTCTTAGAAAATGGTTACTGGAATTTGAAACTACAGTTTTGCCTAGACTCTTCAGAATGGGAGATGAGTCAAATTACCAGTGAGTCAACAGTTAAATCACTCCCACAGATCTATTGTAATGAATTATATGGAAGACACTTTCATGGATTTAACTACATGAATCATCAGACACTGTGTGTCTTTTTCCCATGATCTTCTAACATATTTCTCTTTGCTGTAAAATATGTTTGAGTGTTACTGATAAGTTTTAACTACAATACTTGATGTTGGTTGTCTGACAATAATAAAGTACATTATTTTTTCCCCATGAAAGAAAAAGGGAACTCAAGGCAAGGTTTCTTTATTCAGGAAGAAAATAATTTGGGTTACAATTTCTGGTGGTTTAAGATATTACTTGTTTGTTGCTATTCTGAGTGTAAATTTAAGAGAGAACAAAAGGAAAATGTAGAGAAAAAGATTGTCTTTGAAGGCAAAATACCAGATGTCACTAGCAGTAGACACTGGTATCTTTTTTAAGACTTTGGACTTTGCACAGTAGAGTCATTTAATTGTGTATTAAATCTTAGAATTCTGTTGCTCTGTCCCCTCAAAACTAAACAACAAGGTTTTTTCCTCACATATCAATTTTATCTCCATTAGTATGGCTTTTTGTGTTAAACATTCAACCAATGCATTCAATCTATGCATTTTCAGTGCATAGATGTTTCAGTCTAGTAGTTGGCTAAGCCATTTAATTTGCTGCACAATTGCATTTAAATCGTCCAGTGAATCGTTGATTAAAATAGAGGGGAAATGTGTTCCCAGTTAATGTACATGTCGGTGTCCTCTTATTAAAGTCCTTTGTCATTCTAAGCACCTTCCA